>NW_027464591.1:4060000-4250000 GCF_043290135.1 Rhipicephalus microplus
CCGAAAAAGTAGAGATGACGACGTCAGCGGCGACGATTACCTTTTTGGGTGAGCAAGGGAAACCTATGAATGTCGTGCTGTATGGAAACAAAACGAGTTGTGCACAAGCCCAGTCGACAACCGCACCATCAGCGGAAAGAAAGTTTCATCCCAGGATGATTTTACGAGACGCTTGCGGAAGGACGACAAATTCAACGATATAAAGCACTCCTTGAGTCACAACACAAGCAGTGCATGTGGCAGAAGGCTGGACGTGCTGCGAACTCGCTGTGCGTAAAGAAATGTCAACCAGTGGAGTCGTCACTTAGTTCAGTTTGAGGCTTAACACTTCACTGATTACACAAATAGCGGCACCTGTGTTGACAAGAACAGCTGTGGCGAAACTGTCTACAAACACGGCAATCTTGTTAGTGGACCAAAGATGGGGCCTTGAAAATTTCGTCGGTGGCGCAGTTCTTGCCTAAGGAACCGCGACTGTTAGTTTTCTCCTTGGTGTGGTTGCAACGGCGAAGCATGGGGGAAGGAGACCGAAGATGGGGTGATGGAGATCGATGTGGGTCGAAGTCTGGTCGACGTGAGCAGAGGTCAGGTGCATCAGGTGTAACATGCGATTCTGATTGCCGAGGGATGTTGCCAGAATGCTGAGCATTATTAAAATATAATCTACAGGAACGACAGTAGCACGCAACATGCCCTGACATACCGCAGTTGTAGCAGACGGGCCGGTTATCCGGAGTACGACAAGAGTTCACAGGTGCTCGAGGTGGCAAGAAGGGTCGATTTACTGGATAAACTGAAACTGGTGACCTGTAGCAGTTGCTGGATGGACTGTATGAAGGGAGTGGCGGTTGGGCAGGGGGTCGGCGGACGGCTTCTGTGTTAGTCAGCGCTGCAGTAACAGATATTGGTGACGTGGGCGAAGAGATAGCCTCGGCAACTTGCATCGGAATAGCACGGCGAAGTGAGTGGTCCAGTGCTGTGGGGGTCTCATTGATGGTGGCCACAAGAGAGAGCTGTCGAGCAACTTTCTCCCGGATGTATTGTTGAATTGGAGCCATCAATACGGTGTAGTCGGTGCCACTGCTTTTGCACTCCAAAGCCAAAATATCCGCTGTCTGCGTTTCAGCGCAACGTGTAGAAATTCGCTGCTTGCGCAGCTCATCGAAACTTTTACACATCTGAATCACGGCTGTGACGGTCTGTGGGTCTTTGGCCACAGGCATATGAAAAGTGTCGTCATCAATGCCTTTCATGATATGCTTTATTCTGTCAGCCTTCGTCATCCTCGCATCCACTCGCCTACAGAGGCCGATCACATCCTCAGTGTAGCTCGTGAAGCTCTCACCATTTCGCTGAAATCATCCCCGCAGGCGAAGTTCAGCGCGCAGCTTGCGCATGGTTGGACGACCGAAAAACTATGTCACATTCTCTTTAAAAACCGACCAGGTGGGGATGTGGCCTTGGTGGTTGGTGAACCATAGGTTGGCCAAGACTTTCAGGTAGATGATGACGTGAGTCAGCTTCACAGGGTCATCCCACTTGTTAATCGCACTGGCACGCTCATACTCTGCCAGCCAGTCCTCGACATCGTGATCTTCAGTGCCGTTGTAGACTGGTGGTTCACGCAGACGAAGTACACCAGGGCACATGACAGGCGCTGCCATGGAAGAGGCTTGTGGGGGATCAACGCGCTTGGTCATTGTGGAATCAGATGGTAGCTTACAGCTGCGGAGCTCCAGGACGTTGCCCTGCATGTTTCCACCAAATGCAATGAAAGAGTTCTCGTATAAACACTTGTTATTATTGAAAAAGCGTCAGCCGCAACAAGCTGGTTCAGGCAGGAACACGCGAACGTCAAGGTCTTTTTTCACGCTGGCACAGAGCTGGTGCCACTATTGATTGATTTGTGGGGTTTAACGTCCCAAAACCACCATATGATTATGAGAGACGCCGTAGTGGAGGGCTTCGGAAATTTCGACTACCTGGGATTCTTTACCGTGCACCCAAATCTGAGCACACGGGCCCCGACATTTCCGCCTCCATCGGAAATGCAGCCGCCTCAGCCGGGATATGAACCCGCGACCTGCGGGTCAGCAGCCGAGTACCTTAGCCACTAGACCACCGCGGCGGGGCAATGGTGCCACTATGCTCCGGCATAGTGGCACCATTGCGAGTAAGCGGCAACATGTTGCCGCTTACTCGCATCCCACACATGGATCGAGTTTAAGTTCACGTGGTTCGCCGGCTGGCCCGCGGTATCGGGCCACACACACACACACACACACACACACACACACACACACACACACACACACACACACGCACACACACACACGCACACACACACACAAGAAGCATACGACCCGCTCCAGCTTTCGGAATATAATGGCCACGTTGGAAAGCTAATGTGCCCTCTCCCCCTCCCTCCACCTGCCCTCTCTTGCAGAAAAATGTACAACCAGTCATACTGAAAATAAATAAATGGGTATTCTTGTAAAGGATGAAAATATATAAAAAAATAAATAATACTAAAAAAGTACTCAGAAATGAAAATAAAGGTTTATAATACTAACACACGCCGTTTGGTTCACGTAGCATAGAATTCGTTTAGTTTCGCTATATTGACCAACTTGCGTGTGCGACTTCACGTATGTATAAATAAATTAATTGAGTAATTCAATTTCTGTGTTTCACGAAACGTCGCGGAGACACGTCAGTCGCCCAGGGCTCTCGTTGATTCCGTGGGTAAGTGATCTGAATTTCTTTATAAAGTATGACTCCCGCTGTTCGCGCTCTCGTGTGTTCTGGAAGCCGGATTGTAGGAGTATGACACTTACGCGTTCGAAAGAGTGACCAGGAAGATTGATATGTTTGGAGAACGGCAAATTGGGGAGGCCCTTTACGTGTGCCCTGTGGTTGTTGAAACGCAAACGGAACGTGGTTTCCGTGTGTCCAATATATTCCTGTTTGCACACCTCACAGCGAATTTTGCATACCACATTGGCTGAGTCACAGTTAAGGCCGTCTTTAATTTTGTACACATAGTCTGAACAGGAGGCTTCGGCCGTATCTGTGGTCACCATGTGTGTGCACACCCTGCAGCGAGGTTTCCCGCACGGTCTACAGCCCTGATGGTGGTCGGATTTGTGTGTTTTCGCCCTGACCAGTAAGTCTCTCAGGTTTTTATTTCTTCGGTAAACCACCTTGGGTGGAGTCTGAAAAATGGCAGAGAGGCGATTACTCTGTTTAAGTATGTTGAAGTGGCGGTTTAGTATAGAATTCACTCGAGGGGCGGCGGCGCAGTACGTGAGGATTAAATTTGCCCCTGAAGTTATATCATCTTTATTCCCACCTTTTTCTCCCATTGTTGATTCTCGGTCCAAAGAGCGAGCGCGCTCAATTGCATTGTCAATTATTTTTTCGGGGTACTTTTGACGCAAGAAGGCTGTTCTCAATTCCTGTGCGTGGGTGTCAAATTGCGTGATTTCAGAGCAAATTCTTCTGTATCTGTGGGCTTGAGAGTAAGGAACACCTGTTTTGCAGTGATGGGGGTGACTGCTATGGAAATGCAGATAATGTTGGCGGTCTGTTGGTTTTTTATACAGGGAAGTAGATATGGTAGTGCCACTGAGTGATACAGTGACATCCAGAAAGTGAACACTCTTCTGCGAATACGTGTGCGTGAATGTTATCGAAGGATGCACGGAGTTGAAATCGGAAATGAATTTGGAAAGATTATGTTCACTATCGGCCCACACGAAGAATATATCATCCAGGAAGCGTCGGTAAAATATAGGTTTGAATGGAGAATTTTCGAGGAAAGGAATCTCCAAAGAGGCCATGAAAATATTTGCGTAATTTGGGGCCATTTTGGTTCCCATGGCAGTTCCGTTTACTTGCAGATAATGGTTTTGGTCGAATTCAAAGTTATTATGTTTAAGTACCAGATTTAGGAGCACCTCTAAAGCGCTTTCGTCGAATTCACTCGCCGATTTACTTTTTCCATAGGCGGCGACTGTGGCGGCGATTCCTTCGGTGTGGGGAATGTTTGTGTACAGTGATGAGACATCCATGGTGACCAAATAGCAATCTAGAGGTACCACAAGTTTTGAGACTTCTCGAAGGAAGTGGCTGGTATCTTTAATGTATGATGGGAATGATTGTGGGATGTGCCTAATCAGAGAGTCAATGAAACTAGAAATTTTTTCAGTAGCAGTACCGTTGCTGGAAACTATGGGTCGGCCGGGATTGTTAGTCTTGTGAATTTTGGGTAGTAAATAGAAACTCCCGGGAGACGATTTGCCAGGTGACATCATTTTAAGCATAGGGTAGGTTATCTTCCCACTTTTACGTAATGATATTAGTGAGGCCTTAATAGTACTTTCATACTCCTCTGTCGGATCACAAGGGAGTTGTTTATAGAAATTTTCATCTGCCAGTTGGCGAAGCCCTTCTTTGATGTAGTCAGTCCTGTCGAGTACAACCACAGCACCACCCTTATCAGCTGGTTTAATAACGATGCTCTGGCTGTCACTTAAACTGCGCAAAGCCTCCCGCTCCTCTTTGGACAGATTGTTGCGAATGGGTCGGCGCTTTTCATATTCCCTGATTATATCACCCTGGACGGCTGAAATGTACATGTCTAGATATTTGTCTCGTTGTTCACCTGGAGTCCAAGATTTATCTGAAAATTGATTTTGTTGCGTGCTGCTTCGATCATGAAAATATTCTTTTAGACGCATGGTTCTGGCAAAGTTGTCCAAATCTTGGTAAAGTTTAAACTCATCAATTTTGCCAGAGGCGGGGCAGAAGGTTAGACCTTTTGATAGCAGCTTTGTTTGCGCAGGTGTCAAAGATTTGCCGGAAAGGTTAACCACATTGGTGACATCAGTCCTCTTTTGTGGAGATTGATGAGAGGTAACAGGTTGATCTGTATACGTTGTGGGAGGATTGCTGGCGGAGTATTTTAAAGTCGGCCACGCACCGTCTCGCCTCAATTTCTTGTCCTTCTTGCCCTGAATGGTCAATCTCTTTTTTCCTTCGTATTTGGCCAGCTCTTCTGTTTCTGACTGCGTTAAAAAAAAAAATGCGCGACTAAAACAGTCAAGTTTAATGCAGTCAGAAACAGAAGAGCTGGCCAAATACGAAGGAAAAAAGAGATTGACCATTCAGGGCAAGAAGGACAAGAAATTGAGGCGAGACGGTGCGTGGCCGACTTTAAAATACTCCGCCAGCAATCCTCCCACAACGTATAGCGAAACTAAACGAATTCGATGCTACGTGAACCAAATGGCGTGTGTTAGTATTATTAGACTTTATTTTCATTTCTGAGTACTTTTTTAGTATTATTTATTTTTTTATATATTTTCATCCTTTACAAGAATACCCATTTATTTATTTTCAGTATGACTGGTTGTACATTTTTCTGCAAGAGAGGGCAGGTGGAGGGAGGGGGAGAGGGCACATTAGCTTTCCAACGTGGCCATTATATTCCGAAAGCTGGAGCGGGTCGTATGCTTCTTGTGTGTGTGTGTGGGGGGGGGGGGGGGGGGGGCGATGTTGCGGGCCAGCCGCCGAACCACGTGAACTTAAACTCGATCCATGTGTGGGATGCGAGTAAGCGGCAACATGTTCCACATTTTTCCGTTTTTCTTGGTCGCCTCCGCTGGTCTTACCTATACCAAGTAACAATGCCAGAATTACCCGCTCGTTTCCGGCGGCTCTCCGTCGCTCCTTTCTAGTTCCTCTCCTTCTTCTGCTTCTTGTTGTCTGTTGCTACCTCGTTCGCCCGCTTGTTTTTTTTTCTTTTTTTCTTTTTTTTTTGGGGGGGGGGGGGGGGGTCCTTAAACTGTGAGGGTGACCCTCTGCTACGGGAACTTGTATCATTTCACTTACATCCTCCGAAGAAGGCTGGTCCACCAGCCGAAACTGTTAGGATTAAATAAATATTTTATTGTTTTGTTTCCTATATTGCACTATTCTCGAAGTTTATAACTATATATATATATATATATAAAAGGGCTCGCTTTCCTTGTTAGTCACAATATTCTAACAATCACGCCAAGGGAAGTATAGGGGATGTTATTAGAAGTAATTCTAATAACAATCTGAAGAAGGAAAAGTGGATAACAGTAGACTTGTTAAATGAAACCTGAAGGGACTAGGAAGATGTGTTCCACTTTATAGCAGTTCCACTTGCTGAGAGATTTTATGGGGTACACAAAAAAAGTACCAATCTTGTTGGGAGCACTTGTTCTATTTAAGCAGCAGTTCCGTCTGAGAGATTTTTATTTGTTGAGTGTGTTCTGTATTACATTGTGAAATCTCTTCAATTGACCAGTTCGAGAATGTGAATTATTGTGTAACCACAGTATCCTATTTTCTCGAGTCGAAAAAGACAATGTGCATTCATTAGCAGAGTTTTTGTCCCTTTTTAGGCAATCGAAGCCAAGTCACCCGATTTTGCGTTCATGTTGGCACGAAGTGTAGTAATTACAACTGCATACTAGGCTTGTGCATATATTCTAATGCTTTGAGTATTCAAATTAATATTGCTGTGTTCTAATTCACTTCAACTCAAATTTAAATAGCTGAAAGTTCTGAATTATTTGAAATTAATAAATAGGTGTACATTAGTTCGCATGTAACCTTCTGTAAAGGTGGTTTCGCTGCAGTGAAGGGGGATAAACCGTGAGAACATTTATCTAGGGAAAATTCGCACTACCGCAAAATTTCAGGTAAATGAAGATAATATCCTCACATCGATTCTTCACTTTCTTTTTTTTTTTAAGTTTAAAAACTTGTTATAACTTCTTATATGCTCCAAATATATAGTCAATATTTAATGTAGCATAAATTACTGGTTATAACTTGCATTTTACATTTACTTGCATTTACATTTTACTTGCATTTTGCATTGAAACTCGCCTACACATGTTATGCCTACGAATGCACATATTTTACCTTGCTCCATGCTTTGTGCAAAGGCTCTGCAGCGAGGCTCGCCTATGCGTAGGTCTGTGTACAGAAAAGGCCTGTTTGCAGACTTTTGTACTTTTGTAATTTGTCAGATTTGCCCATAACTCATTGTGCCAACCCACTGATGACCCATACTTCCCACAGGTGCTGGACCTTCTGGTGCGACTTTTCGAGTCCCCACCGCACGAAGAGCTCGACGTGCTGGTTCAGCTGGAGCGACGTAAGATGCTCCTGGACCGAATGGTGCACTTGCTGAGTCGAGGGTGCGTCGTGCCAGTCGTCAGCTACGTCCGGGCCTGCTGGGAGCGGCAGGACACCGACGTGTCCCTCATTCGCTACTTCGTCACCGAGGTTCTTGATGTCATCGCACCCCCGTACACGCCCGAGTTCGTCCAGCTGTTTCTTCCCTTGGCCGAAAGCGAGGAAATTACGGGTGGGCTGCGCAATGCAGCTGCGATCGCAGAAAGTAGCGGGGCTTCGGGCGCTGGGGGTGGCACCGGTGAGGGAGACGCAGTCTCCGAGTTTGTGGTGCACTGCAAGGCAAACTACATTGTCATGAGCTGAGCAGTACTATTCTTCTGTGCTGGCACCTTCCACATAGGCTCGTGTAAGGGTCGCACCTTTTTCTTTTTTCCTTTTGCAACTTTGGCGAGGTTTGGCGCCTAACACAGAACCAGGCTATTTGGACAAATATTTTTAACTGTGAGTGAAATCAACCGTAATCCTTCACAGTCTCCTGCGCAGCAATAGAAAAGGTACAAATTATTCATTAATTCATGGAAGACACACAATTGGCTATTATCCTCTGAGTCGAGCCATGTCTCATGTCGCTTATGGCATTCGGGGCACTTACGTGCTTGCATCATCTACACGAGTCTACACAGTATTTTTCTTTCAAGGATGAGGTGAGGGCTTTTCCGCAATGTCTCACTCCCTGAAAAGTCGCAGTGTTTCACTCCCAATAGGTTGTTGGAGTAACGTTTGTACACGTACCGCTTGCAGAATCATCCTGCCCAAATAATAGAGTGCTTTTAACCTGTCAAAACTACATTTAACAAGCGAGTGCACGATCAGAAATTGTTTTTTCACGCATTTTTCTGCATCTTGGTTCTTGGTACTAGTACGGATGTTTGTTATAAATTTCGATGCAGTGTTTAGGATCTTGTTGATTTGATAAAGACCCAAACTTTAAGCACACATTTCAAGGCGTGTTCCTGTATAGTATAACTTATGCCAGCAAGCTCTCTATTTGACAGCCCTGGCTGTTTTATGTGATGACTGCAATGAGGCAAGCATTGCAGTGTTGTAAATAGCCCTCCTCCATAAAGGGATCGAGGCATCATTTATTTGTTCTGTTTTATTTTCACTACCTTCGGATCAGGTTTATGAATGTTTCCTTCTTTTAGGCTTTTCAGGTAACACATCCGAGAGCCCTTGTGATGTAGTTTCAATACAATTGAGTGATCTCTTTTTGAAGGTGTGCTGTGCAGGAAAGTTCTACAACAGTTATGTGTGGCTGCCCTTGCGTGGTTAGCATCAAGTGTCCGTGAGAACAACGGTTACGACAGCCCGCATTGCAAAATGCAGTGTAGCGTGAAACAGTACTGGCTATTCGTGTTCGCCAATGTGTTGTAGTGAGTGGGGGGGGGGGGGGGGAGGCAGGTTCTCTTAGCTCAGTCATCTGTCTACTTCATACCCTGTCTACCGCTGACAAAGGTCTGGGGGGAAACGAAATACAGTTAAACCTACTTATAACGAACATTCATGTAACGAATTCCTCGATATAACCAACTATTTTTTTATTCCCCGCCGTCGCTCAAATGCAGCACATGTATTTGCGACCTCTATGTAACAAAGTAACAGTGGGAGACAACCTTGGTATAACGAATTTTTTCCACAGACAATAAAAAAATTTCGCTCAGCATTTTGGTATTTTAGTACGAGCATGCATTTTCCACGACTGCCCCGCCGCCGACGAAGCGCGAAGCTTCCAAGGGTGCATGGTCCAATCATGCTATCATAAGAGGCTTAATTGAGGAAGCCGAGGCCCTTAAAATGCTTTCCACTGTGATTAGGGTCATGTCTTATAAATCGAGCAAACATCTCGTGCCACTCATCATGACGGAGCACGCAACGCATTAAATGATATCTTGTAGCTGTCGCTTAGATGGTTTGGGGCTAAGCTCACTGTCCGGGTTCTGCGTGGTGTTGCCTCCAGGCTGTGGTGTAAACCCGGGGGGTGGCACAGCAGGCCCATGCCCCCCCCCCCCCCCCCCCCCCCCCCCTTGAAATTTTTTTCGCCATAGGATACAGTGAAAAATTACCATTTCAAGTCCCAAAATCAAGGAGATGCCCCCGCCACCCCCACCCCCCTCCATAAAAGAATTTCTGCCTAAGCCTCTCTCTGCAAGCAGCAAAGTATTATTGAAAAAGTTTTGCAACCTACTTTGTTATTTTTGTCAATAAGTTTTACCTGTCTTGTTGGTGCAATTTTGCTCATTGAAGTGGAAAACAAGTGCCTCCTCATGTTTTTATCTTTTGTTCTTAAATATTAAGCATTTTTGGGTGTTGTAGTTCAAATACCCAACTTCTATCTGGGCTGCTGTTTTCTCACGAGACTTTGAGTGTATTTGCTTGCCTTTGCCCTGCAGTGGGCGTAGTCAGGCTGATGATGATGAATGTTCGGTGTGCCCTTATGTTTCACATGTTGTATCACTTCAGTACACATCTCTGTATTGGCACTGGCTCCACAAATACCTGTATGCTCATGTTTTTATCATTTCACAGCTGATGTGAGTTCTGTCCCAGAAGCAAGGGGACATTGGCCATAGACGTTATCCATGGCAATTTGTCACGGTGTTTTACTACCTGGGCTTCCTCTTGGTGGAACGACGATTGTACAGATTTTTTTCCTCACTGTCACACCATGACTTTCTTTTGCACATACTAGTGCCATGATTCAGTGTCTGTCACGAGCATTGGTGGGAACGTGGTTGCTGTACAAAGGTCATTGTAAATAAAGTTTCATCTCAGAGCTGCTGCAATTTGTTTGTTTGAATTCTAGAAACCCACAACATTGCATGTTCAGTACTGGGCTATTGCAGCCGCATCAGATAGGGTGTGAAATGCAAAAATGTACATGTACTTAGAATACATGTGGACAAAATAAAAACCCAGGGGGTCAGAATTTATGCATATGCCTCCACTCAGCATAGCCCACGTGTTACTTCGGAATGTCAAACGCCAAAATACCAAAAGAAAGGTGCCTTGGATATTGTGCAAGGGGCTTGTTGACAATGAAGCGATGGAAGAAGGAGGGTGATTAAAGAGCCCTAACACAAAGTTTCGAAGCCGAGGTAATGAATGAGATAGATTCATGTTCTACGAATTACAAAGGGAAAACGTAGCCTAAGGCATACTTAAAATCAATTTTAAAGTGCACGTCGCGCAACTGAGCGAGATCCGCAGCCACTCGCGACGCTGACATCAACGTGGCGTCTTTGTAAGCAAACCTGCGCCACGTGTTTGTGTTGGCTTACCAGTGTGGCAGCCACGTTGCGGCATTGCGTGGTCGGCAGTATTTACCTATGCACCGGAGCTGCTCCTGCCTAGCTAAGTGCTCTTTGAAACCGAAACTGCGATTGGGCACTCCAAACACGTCTCCAAATAAATAACCGTCGCGCACTTGCACAAACAAGGTTTCGAGCCACCATAAGGGGGTCATGAGCTCCATATTGTTGAAAAACAGGTCACTGGCCAATGTCAAACAACACAAATGACGTTTTGGGATTTGTACGAATTCCCTGTTCAGATTGGAATGGCGGCTGAGCAACAGGTTCTTATGTAGCAGCGCTGCGCACATGAAGCCATGTCCGGGAGTGTTTTGCTTGACATTGGTCAGTGACCCGTTTTTCAACAATGCCTTTACCTGACCAGATGATGTTTCGTTGAATTCTAGACTAAGCTACCTATTGCAACAAAAAAAAAAGCAATGGGTAAAATTTTTGCATCAGTTTTTCTGCAGTACGTGCAAATAGATGGCACAAACACCACACCCAATCAAAAGGAAGGGTGTCGTCGTTGTTACAGCACGGTATCGATAGTTTGGGTTATAGAAATGATTCAAGATGAAGTCACCAAGTTGAATGTCTTTCAGTAGCTAGCATGTGCGCGCTACCCCAGTCACTATATTTTGTATAGAGTTGCCATTTCCACTTATAAACAGTGAATTTTGGAGTCTGCTTTTGCCAATTAGCTTGTTAAATTTTCTGGTCGCTTGTGTTTTTTGGTGTTATTTACATTTTTCCACCATAGTTATTTTAGTGATCATCATATTTCCCCATAGTGCATTTATTGATGACATTGAGTAGTTGAGCATTAAGTAAACGTGTCAACAGGTGAAGTTAATCATGCACTGGTAAGTGTGCATTCTACAGAATGAAAACTGCTCCGATTGATTGATTTGTGGGGTTTAACGTCCCAAAACCCACCATATGATTATGAGAGACGCCGAAAACTGCTCCGAAGACAAAAATTTTTGTTCATTGTACAGGAAAACTATGAACAAAAGCACACATTTTTGAAAACTGCTCCGAAGACAAAAATGTGTACTTTTGTTCATACTTTTCCTCTACAATATAATTGATTTTTTTCAACTTCCCTTCTTATTCAGGTGACATTATTATGATAAAAAATATTTTCAACAATGAGAAAACTCATTTGATATCAATATGTGGGGTTTAACGTCCCAAAATCACCATATGATCATGAGAGAGCCGTAATGGAGGACTACAGAAATTTCAACCACCTGGGGTTCTTTAACATGCACCCAAATATGAGCACACGGACGTACAGCATTCTCACTATCGAAAATGCATCGATAGTGAGAAATGCATCGATGGTGAGAATAGTGAAATGCAGCATTCTCACTATCGAAATTTTTTTCAGGGTATTCATGTGTAAAGCAGCCCTTTGGTTGATGTGAGGGCGTACAAATATTTCAGAATCACCCAAAAAGTTAAAGCATGAAAAAATTTTGGGGGTTGTTAGAATTGCCTCAACTCTCTTCCTAGCTACTCTGTTTCATTTTATTTCTCATTTCATTTCTTTTTCACATGGTGTACGCTTATATCAGCCTAACAGTATCTGCAATAAGGTTCGGAAGAGCGTTGGTATGGCTACAACAAATGAGGCAATACCGTCTAAAAGGTGCACCACCTATTGTGGCTGCATGTGCATCGTCAATTCTATTGTGTACTGTATTACTGTACAATAATACCAGAGAAAATGCTTCCAATGGAAATGTACAAATCGGCACTTGGTTGACAAAGCTTATCGACACCACATTCCACGGTTAACGCTTCTTTTGTGCATTTTGGTCATAATGCTCCCTCAAGATGCAGATCTTTTGGTGAAACAGTGTGCTCATTCATGCTTGTTAGAATGAAAGAAATTGGTCCTGTGAAAAAGCGCAAGTTGCCAACATACAACAAAATTTCTGTGACGCGATGTGCCTGCTTGTCATTCTTCGTGATGAACTAGGTGGCGGCACGATAGTTAACTCTCGTGAAAGGTACAGCTTCACAAGTGTTATCGCAGACAGGTGGCAATTTACCAATTTATTTCAGTCAGCACTTTGGTAGATGCACAATACAATGCCGTCAATAGCAGCCTGAAATGTGTATCGCAAAGGAATTTTCACCTGTCTACACTGAATAATGTGTCAACTGGCCCAGTCTGTAAGAATTAGCTATGAGCTTAACCATTCAATTACCAAACACAATTACAGCATTTTCTAATCCATCAGGCAATGTGAAAGCCAACTGCCTGTCTTGCATGCTTCCCAGCCTCACTCACCATTGAACAACTTTGCAAAAAGCATTTTGACCATACATATCAATGCTCATCTAAAAAGAATAAGAAAGAAAGGATCACAGGTTCACAGGACTGTTACAGAACAGCAGCAATGTAAATGCAAATATTACTTCATCAAAACATAAAGGACAAGAACAAAAGAAATGCTTTAACAGTTGGCAAGTCCACAAATATAAATCGCTTAATTCACAGCTCAATTTCCAATCCTATGGTTACACAACACAATGCAGGAGTGGGAAATGCCCGACAGACTAACTTTCCACTACAAAATAAAAGCATAAATGACAAAAATAATAGAAAAATAATCATCAGAACACCAGTTCTTCAACAGCTAGATACAAAGACTACACTTGTACATCCAGATACCAGGTGTCAAACGGCTCAAAGGGCCATAACGGTGTCATAACGGTTATCCTGGCTGAAGTTGCCAGGATAATGCCAAAATAAGTTAATGTAAAAACAAACTGCATAAAATTGTAAAACGCAAGTTTGCTTTGAACAACACCTGATGCTGGCTAGTCGCCTATTTGTCATGAGTTTCATGAAGTGCATTCCTAAGGCTTGGTACGGAAGTTCATTCCAAATACAAGCAAAAATGCAGGAACACTGCACACAGTTAAAATGACACAACATGGCAGGCTCAATGTGAGCAAGCGTGGATGTACTCGTGAGATGGTGTTAAAAACACAGTATGAGTAAAATGTGACCCGAGCACCCAACTTTCAAAAATGGCGCAACACGCGTCTAGTGCAAGGATAATACAAGTCGTATGTGCTAAAGCTACTAAAGCTCCCATTTAAGTAAAAATATAAAATGCATACTTTTTGCCCTCAATGAATATAAAGCATGTAATGACCCGTACATTTAACTCTCAATGCGTCACATACTTCAAATAAAAACAGCACAAAAAGACAACCACCACTAACGGTTGAATGCAAAAACCAACTGCCACAAAGTATCGCTTTGGCTAAATTTATGAGTTTTTTACAAAAGAATACTAGTATAAATCACAGAAGTGATGCTTGGCAAGGCCACTGGTGTAATGATATTCCCATTAGCAGCATTTTTAGCCAGATGACTCATGTACCCAGTAGTATTAATGGAGGCATTCTGTGTGGTATCAGTCTAGACATCTCTAGACATTCTACTGATCAACGAAATTCCTTTGAACGAGTGGTCAACACACCACACAGCAGACGACATCATTCACGAGTGTCTCGATCTGAAAGACTCCATTTTTAGTTGCCCCTTAAACAATTCCAGGATTGCCGCTAGTTATTCAGGGTTTTCGTGTGCCTACCAAAAGACACAGCGAACTTTCCCACCTTTTCAAGAGTTCTAATTTTCTCGTGGACTTTTCGGTATATGTATATGCTACTTTGAATAAGACAGCACAGCAACTTTAAAGCAGTTGGCCTCTGATGCCTTATCGGTATTTAAGTTCAAAACTTTCAGGGTCATGCCATTGACTACTAGCCTGCCTTTCCTCAACAAGCCGATCGGTGTGCTATCTCCAAAGGTGATATCGACAAAGCTGATCGTCTCGGAATACAGTTACAGGCTTTGAACGGATAAGCACAGCAGAAAAAAAAAACTGCTCCATAATGTTCCATAGAATTATGAGAATGAAAGCGACAGAATTCGAAAGTGGAAAAAAATACAGCTACACACCACAGTCGTGATTGCCTACACTGCACTGAGTTCAAGGAATGGATGCACAACGAGGTAAATGCCACGAATGGTGAGTGCTTTCCTCCACTGCTCGAAGCACTGCTAGCTCTGGCTCTTTGTTTTTTTAGCGGCAAAGCTACTTAGGGTCGAGTCATGCCCGCCGTCCACCATGACGATGAACATGAAAAACAAGCGCATTCATAGTACCCACTATACACCATAACAATGACCGTAAAGCTCATGACAATGAAAAAAAATTAATTCCAGATCACACATTCTTTTTCTGCAATCATGGCGCAGCACATGTAAGGTACCCACTATACACCATGACGCTGACAAACAAGCGTGTTCCAGCCCACGCATTCTCTGTCTGCCACGGAGAAAAACAATCATGAAAGTGCTCTCACCTACAAAAGGCCCTCGCGGAATCGACCCTTATGACGGTCAATTAAACAGCATTGTGATACTGAACACACGTGTTGTCACTCATTTGCATATTCATGTGGGCAATGTGCAGGGGATTCACGGTCACCGGAATAATACACCGGAGCTTTGCCCACTCATCACCGTTCACTTCGTATTGATGCTGCAATTTTTTTCTTTGCACCCGAAATGAGTAGGCACTAAATTGGTACAGGTGAACAGCTTCTAACCTCCTCACAAAACATTTTGAACGTTGAGAAACTGTCCAAATAAGACAAAAATTTGTTCCAAGATAGTTACGTGTAGACTCATCCGTGCGAAAACACAAAAGTTGAATTAGCAGCAAAAATGCATACTATATACACAACACCTCAGTGGTTATGGCAAGCGAAGCGCTCACATAAAAACACTTCTTTTTTCAGTGTACTGAAATCTGTCAACTGAAAACTTCGCACCATATACAGAATGAGGCTTTAGAGATACATTGTCTATGTTCACATCACTGCCTACATTCAGGTTGTTCGCATCGAGCTCTTTCTGAAACACAGTACAAAAATAAGACACGCTTGCACATAACCTTAACACACATTCATTCAACAAGTGCTATCCTCAACGAGGTACTGACACAAAATTTCATGGCCAAGATAGCCTGAGGGATCGATTTACGTGAATTTGCATATATCATCTGCCAAATATTAACAGCGAATATAGCTTGGAAGGTATTTGAATTAATTTCGAAGTTTGCGTGAGCCATCGACTCCATCGGGCTAGCGACACCCTCAAAGGGGACCTTTGGGGACCCCCTACTTCCCTGACGTGACCACGCTGCGGCAAGTTATGACGAAGTCATAGCCTCTTTTTTTTTGTTTGTTTGTAGCGTTTGCTCCGGCAGGCTATTACTCGGCCGCTGCTCATGAATCCGTGGCCGCAGCGCACAAGATGAAGGTTTTGCGTTTGATGACGTTTCCGTCCCGTTTCCTGTCTGAAAAAGCTTCTTCATTGGAAGTGCGTTACAGTTCTATGTGCTGGCATGGTCGAGCGTTGCACCCACCAAGTGGTATAGCAGCACCTGGTGGCTTATCGTTTTTTGATACCGAATGTGACACTGGTCGGTCATAACGAGCCTGTAATTAATTCTCGCTCGCTGACAAAAACGATGTGTCGTGTTATGACTAACAGGTCCCCAGGAACACATTAGAGCGAAAAAATGCGGGGCAAAAATTTTTGTGTCAGTACCCCTTTAACCCTTTGAGACACTACGTACACAATTGTGTACACCAATCGTTTTTGTTATTTGCAACAAGTAGAGGCTAAGAAAGAGCAAGATATATCGTACATTAGGTGAATTGACCCTCCTGCATAATTGTCTTCTTTAAACTTCATTTTGCAGAGTACTGATACATATTATCACTTTTTTGAAGGCACTACCACATTTGACGAGTCGTGCGCCGTGCCGCTTCCTGCAAGCAATGTGACAAGCAGAAATTTTTCTTGCTCATGATTAACATAACCAAAAATGAATTTTCACTATATTTCTAGCCTGAGATTAGATTCTGTTTATGCCAAAAGTGAGCATCAATTACTTCTGGATAAATACATATTTAACTGCAACTTAATTACTCTAACACACATAGATTTAAAAATTATCTCAGTATTTTTGTTACAATAGAATATTAAGTGCCTTGAAGTAACATTGTAGTGATTTGACAAATTTACAGACAGTTCTTATGAGCTGGCATCTGAAAGGGCTAAAGGCACAAGCTTGGACTGCAAAAAAAACAGACGGCCAAAGTTAATCAATGCTCATCTCTAGAATGACCTGGTTTCTGGTATGCAGGCGATATATCTGAGGCTTTATGCGCAAGCTACTGGCAATGTTAGCCACATCACTGGCGAGCATTCTGCAGCTTGAAATCCCAGACACTTCTGAACTTTTCTTGAATACCGAAACATGCACTTGTTTATAGAAAAGTCTACAGAAAAAAAAGAAAAAAGAAAAGTTTATAGAAAAGTCATGTTACTTGAAGAGCTGTCAAAAATGCAGGGTGACAGAAGCAGACACACACAATGCTGAATAGTTTTTTAACAGAAACATCAATGTACATGACGAAGCAGCCATTAGCCTCTGACCTTTCCTTCTTCGAGAGGCGTCTTCTCAACTGGTTTTGATGCACATCAATGGCTTAACCTGCCAGCATTGTATGCATACTTCTTTCACATGCCCTATGTTTTGGTGTGTTTTATTCAAGTAACAAGCTTTTTTTATCTTTCTCACCGCTACCAAAATTTTCCGGCTACCTGTCGCAAGCATTAGCTCTCGGTATAGACCACCCCTGTACATTTGACCACTGCCTGCTTGAACCTTCTCAACTGTCTAACCAGATTTATCAATTGCTGCAAATAGCCGAGTACAATCTCAAGCGTATGCGAGCGCTAGCGATTATGCTGTAATCTGCCGGTACTCATATCCATCACGGTAGATCCACATATCCGATTCTTGGTGGCCAACAACCGTGCTCACCGCAGTCATTGAGCCTTCTCAATTTTCCACTTCTGGCCACATCTGGCTACCTGCAGGCTATTAGAGGACGTGAGAACGCACTTGTTTTTTTCTCATTGAGTTGCTCCGCCCACGGCACGTTGCACTTTTAGTGTACATTCATTTATCGCTGCTGGCTGATTCTGACGACGTCTGGGTTGTCAGAACCTGTCAGGACCACATAAACAACAACATTGTTACAAGGAGATGACAGAAAATGGGTGTATTTACAATATTTACAGTCACAGTAATGCGGGTAAAAACAACCGAGATGGCGAGAACGGGCACCACTTCAGTTGAGGACTGCCAGAGCAGTCCTTCACTTCTTCGTCCTTTAGGTAAGCGGCGCATAAAAATATAATAGTTACGTCCACAAACCACAGTATGATTATGAGGGATGACTCCTGGAGGGCTCCAGAAATTTCGACTACCTGGGGTTCTTTAACGTGCACCGAAATCTAAGTGCACGGGCCTCTGGCATTTCGTCTCCGTTAAAATGCAGCCGCCACAGCCGAAAATCAACCCCGCAACCTTCGAGCTGGTTGTCAAGCACCATGAGCACCAAGATAACTTTGTTCTGTAGGCACTTTCGGCCATTTCCTGGCTAGCAGATGCCCAGTTGCCGCCATCCTTTGAGGACTCAACGGATTTCAACACATACGCCTGTGGGCTCTATTTTTTACACCTATCATATCTTTGAAAGCCCATTCCACCGTGCGAGATGATGCCATTACGTGAGGCAGCAAACATTTGTAGCTTGGTTTTTATTAGCTCTCAAGCTGTCGCTTTCAAGGATGCAACAAGTTTTACAAGGTTTTGCGTCATGGTACAGGACAATTGCATCAGAGCAATTGTTGCACTGTGCAAAGGGTTGCATTGTTATTTATGCCTGTCTGCAGTGGAGTAGCTGGCTATGTGCCGTTACAAAAATGCCGGCAGTTCTGTTCACAGACGAGAATTTCGAAGTGCTGTTTGTACATTGTAGCGTACGTATTTGCATTCCCAAATACGATCGCTCGAGTGTCACTTCACCTTTCTTGGCAAACCTATACCAATGCAGAAAAACCAACTTCATGCCCTCATGCAGCATGAAGTTACGACTGTTGCCATCACACTGGTAGCACCTGTTCACGTTCATGCTAGCTGTTAGCATTCGCTTATGCAACCTTCAGGCAGCTTTGGTATGGCTTGGTGTGCCAGAACACGTGACAACATTGTTGCGTGTCACAACCAAAACCAGCTACAGTGGGATACAACTTTAAAAGTCTGCGGCACTTTCTTCTCAAAGGCATATGAATATAAGACTGCACTGATGGTCTCGCACTCTAAATACACGTTATGATCCATGAGACTCCACCTACCCTACTCATAAGCTGGACTATATTTTTTTTTTTAGTTGCAGAGGCAATGGGCAATGGCGCTTGGTCGTCTGAGGAGGACCTCTGCAGACTTAAGTTGTATACAACTATGGTTGCCAACTGGCTACCAGCGGGATGCCAAAACTGCAAAAGCAGAAGAGGCCGATTGTAAGTGCGAGTTTTTTGTTCTGCCGAGCACAAGTTTGCCCACCTTTACAAGTTTGGCTGCTACATTTCACACTGTCTCAACAACGCGACACTGTAGACCAAGATGAACGCAATCTCTGTGGGACGACTGACTGAACTCTAAAAATTGGATAAATATAAAGATTAAGCAGATCAAGAAAACAAATGCACGATGGTCTGTATGACGAGCAAGCACAACTGAAAGAGTGTCATGTATTAACTATGTAAATGTATGTACAGTCTCTTCGTTCCTTCAGTCGACAACACGAGAGCGCAGGTTGTAAGTGCGTTTGGGTGCTGCTCTGCTCTGTCGGTTCAGCTTCCGCTGGAGGCGGCGTGCCAGTTCCCAGTCTTCCTGGTAGGAGGCCATGGCGTCGTGACTGTGCTCACTTGTCTGTGTCTCCTGTTGCCGCACCTCCAGCAGGGTTGTCTGCACACTGCGCGAGTGCAGCCTGCTTACGCCACCACTCAAGGGCGTCATCGGTGCCGTGTTCCTTGTGGCATCTGCGGTAACAGTGCAGATTAAACAGGCTTTCAGTTAGATTTACAAAAGCTGAAAAACAAGAAATGGATCGAATACCCGGGTTTTAGAATCCGAAACCACGATATGACTCCGCAACATGTTTGAACTAATTCTGACAGCCTGACGTTTTTAAGTAAGCACCTAGCTCCAAGAACACGTGTTCTTTGTGTCCCTCCACCCCTCCCCAAACTTTAATTTTGCCCATATCAAAAACAGTCGCTGTGGTGAGAAATGAAATACCGAAAGCGTCCATGAAACACAGTTGGCACAGGCATGCAAACTATAGTTTAGTACAGCTCTTAGAATGGCAAAAAAAAAAATGCACCACCCAGATGATTGAAGTGCAGCAATACTTTTACTGCTCAACTGAACGAACAGACCCGCTCATGTCCTCAGCCAATACTCCGACGACGAGATATGACCGATCCTGGAAACAAAATTTTGTTGTTGAAACTCGATGCTAGTGCCCGCCCGTTACTTCATCTTTTGTCTCATTTTTTTTTTTTTTTCGTGCTATGCTACAAGACAATTTATAACTGGGGATATTACATATCACAAACAAAGTCCATTATATTTTCGGAATAAAGCAAAGGAGCAGACATACCACTCATGTTATGCCTTACGTAAGTAGACTTCCATGCAATGTTTCTTATAATTTGTCTTTAAATTTTTAGGGTATTTAATTTGAAGCATTTTTTTTGTCATGCATATTGTTGCAGGGGTACAGCATTTAGTATTGTTGCAGAAATAGCATTATATATGACAATCCTTTTCAATCGACAATCCCTTGCAAAAGCACATCAAATTTATCAAACATTTCTTATTTTAACGACGCCTGGAATTTTTTTTTTTTTTGTCGCTGTGGACAGCATAACGGGATGTACAGAAGTATTCACATTTAAAGCCGTACTGACACCATTTTTTCGTAGGTGTGTTTACACTGCCATAAGAATCTCCTGATTACGGAGACTGCTCTGAGCTTGTTTGCTGCTCAGCAAATGCTAGTAAGAGATTTTACCGTACTTCGATATAAGAGTAAATTTTCCCATCTCACCTATCAATATCGACACTATCTTGACGTCAAGCTACGGTACTGATTCTGGTAACCTTATTCAGCATTCTGAGTAGTTGTGACGACGTCAGGCACCAAAACATCTAAAATCGGCATTTGTGTGCCACCAATGGAGCCACAGGGCCAAGCAGCTGTGGAAACGTCACGATATTGTTACGTGAAGGAGACTGACTCAGAGGGGTAGTCACCGATGTATTTACAGACGGTTAGGCGAGCAGCGCCAGCCACACAGATTAGCTCGTGCCAGTCTATCTGCTTCGTCTTCTTCAGCTCCATGCACTGGCACGTAGCATGACCCCCGGCGGCGGAGGCACCGTCCCGGTGCTTTAAAGGTCGTTATCTGACGCATTATTGTAGGGCTTGATCCGCGAGACGTGTACGATGTCACTGGGCCGCATAGTAGATGATGATGGGCAGATGGGGCTGATCTCGTAGGTGACAGGTGTTACTTGACACAATATACGATAGGGTCCCGTGTAATGAGACAGAAGTTTTTCGGATAGGCCCAGCCGACGATGAGGGGACCAGAGTAAAACGAGGGTACCGGGAGCGAAATGTACGTCTCTATGTTCCGCATCGTACCGACGGCATTGGTTGGTTTGCGACGCCATCAGCCGAGCGCGAGCGAGCTGACGGGCATGATCGGCTCGCGCAATCGCGTCGCGGGCATACTCGCTGGTGGACGAGGTGTGAGCTGAGATGACTGTGTCCAGTGGTAAAGTCGGCTCTCTTCCGTACAATAAGTAGAACGACGAAAAGCCCGCTGTGTCGTGACGGGATGAATTATACGCGAAAGTTGCGTAGGGTAAGGCAAGGTCCCAGTCTCGGTGGTCGGGCGACACGTACATAGCGAGCATATTTGTTAAAGTGCGGTTAAATCGTTCCGTAAGGCCGTTTGTTTGAGGGTGGTAAGCGGTTGTCAGTGTGTGTTGCGTCGAACAAGAACGCAGAATGTCGGCGATGACTTGGGATAAAAATGTACGGCCACGGTCTGTGAGAAGCTGTCTCGGCGCACCGTGAATCAATATAACGTCCCGTAACAAGAAGTCAGCGACGTCGGTTGCACAGCTGGTCGGTAGAGCTCGCGTAATAGCGTAGCGTGTAGCGTAGTCTGTGATAACGGCTATCCATTTGTTTCCCAATGTTGATGTGGGAAAAGGACCAAGCAGGTCTAACCCAACACGGTAAAATGGTTCCGCGGGTATGTCAATTGGTTGAAGATGGCCAGCGGGTAGCAGCAATGGTGTCTTACGACGTTGGCATAGGTCACATGTGGCGACGTATCGGCGTACCGAACGAGCAAGGCCTGGCCAGAAAAAACGGCGCCGGACGCGCTCGTACGTGCGGGATACGCCAAGGTGTCCAGCCGTGGGAGCGTCGTGAAGTTCGGTGAGAACACAGCGGCGCAAATGCTTAGGCACAACAATGAGAAGGTCGGGTTCGTCTAGTCGGAAATTGCGACGGTATAGCACACCCTTTTGAATGACAAAGTAGCGGACGGAAGCATCATTTGTGGAGGATTGCATACGGCTGATGATGTCAAGCAGCTCTGGATCACGCTTCTGTTCTTCCCCAATATTAAGGAAGTCGGACACTGACAAGATAGAGTTCTCCGTGGGCTCGTCAGTGTCCTCAGGATCGTCGACAGGGTACCGGGAGAGGCAATCGGCATCACGGTGTAGGTGGCCAGATTTGTAGACCACCGAATAGGAAAACTCTTGCAGGCGCAAAGCCCAGCGACCAAGGCGGCCTGATGGATCTTTCAGAGAGTTCAGCCAGCAGAGTGCGTGGTGGTCGGTAACTACCGAAAATGGGCGTCCGTATAGATAAGGTCGAAATTTCGCTACCGCCCATACAAGAGCCAAGCACTCACGCTCTGTTATCGAATAGTTACGTTCAGGGGCGGATAGGAGGCGGCTGGCATATGCAATAACGCAATCATGGCCATGTTGTTTCTGAGCCAGCACTGCACCAATGCCATGCCCACTTGCATCTGTACGGATTTTCGTAGGGGCAGCAGGGTTGAAGTGTGCCAGAATCGGAGGGGTAGTGAGAAGAGCGACGAGAGTCGAGAACGCAGAAGCCTCTTCGGAGCCCCATGAAAACGGGACTTCTTTCTTGAGGAGCTGCGTAAGCGGCCTCGCTATGTGCGCAAAATTTTTCACGAAGCGTCGGAAGTAGGAGCATAGACCGATAAAGCTGCGTACATCCTTCGCAGATCGTGGTACAGGAAAGTTTTTGACGGCGCTGATTTTTGCCGGGTCTGGTTGTACACCGTTGGCGTCTACTAAATGGCCAAGCACTGTGATTTGATGGCGTCCAAAGTGACATTTGGACGAGTTGAGCTGTAGGCCAGCGCGACGGAAGATTCCCAGGATGGCTGAGAGGCGCTCTATGTGAGTTTCAAACGTTGGTGAAAAGACGATGACGTCGTCCAAGTAGCACAAACATGTGGACCATTTGAATCCTCTGAGCAGGGAGTCCATCATTCGTTCGAAGGTGGCTGGAGCGTTACAAAGGCCGAAGGGCATGACCTTGAACTGATATAGGCCATCGGGGGTGATGAATGCCGTCTTTTCACGGTCCATTTCATCTACCTCTATCTGCCAGTAGCCGGAACGAAGGTCTATGGAGGAAAAATAGTGGGACCCATAGAGGCAATCAAGCGCATCATCTATTCGTGGCAGAGGGTAGACGTCTTTTTTGGTAATTTTGTTTAGGTGTCGATAATCCACACAGAAACGCCATGCACCGTCTTTCTTGCGGACTAGCACTACAGGAGAAGCCCAAGGACTGCAAGATGGCTCAATGATGTCCTTGGCGAGCATTTTGTCGACCTCACTTTGGATGATGTGACGCTCGGCCGCCGACACCCGATATGGGCGCCTATGAATAGGATGCTCATTACCAGTGTTTATGCGGTGGCTCATACCGGTAGCTTTCCCCAACGGACGGCCGCTGATGTCAAATACGTCGATGTAGGACAGCAGAACCCGGTGGAGCTCATCAGTCTGCTGCGGTGTTAAGTTGGAAGCGATCATCGAAGTAATAGCGCTGTCGGAGCAAGTGGCAGACTGATGTTGAGCGTGGGGTTCAGAAGGGGCGGCCATCGCGAAAACATCTACCGCATTGTCTTCCAAGGTGCAGAGCAACGCTAAAGACATCCCTTGCGGCAAAACTTGAGGTGTCAAGCTAAAGTTGACAACTGGGAGGCACGTAGAATTTCCTGCGACGGACAGAATGGTGTGCGGTAATGTAATGCCACGGCTTATGAGAACATCGGTGATAATATCTAGCACAAAGAAGCTTATACTGTGTTGTGATGCCAGAGTACAGAAGTGATTGAAACTAGCTTTCAGAAACAACACATTGTGATTACTTGCTCACGACGCACTCACACTTAACAGTACATTATTTAGGCTCTTAAGGGCTTGCATTTTCACATGACGCCCCCCCCCCCCCCCCCCCAAAAAAAGGCTCCTAAAAATTTCCGTGTTTGTATTTATTTAACCCTTTCACTACCATTAAAAGAGAGCGGTCATCATGAGATTTCATAACAATATGGTCGATGATGACTATACTTGTCATCAGTGTTTCTAGACACTAGATGACCACACTTGTCCATGTTGGGCCATTTGTGTCTGGGTTTTCATTTTATTGCCCTTTCTCGTATTGCCACACAGTGAAGCCACTCTCACACTATATACCGTGAAACGCTGAGCAAGCGCCCCCTCTTTTTTTTCGAGAGATCTGAAATAAGAGCCAATTAAGCGCCAGGGACCGGTCCAGGACTGGTTAGATTATCCGGGACTGGTTAGAAAATCTGGTTAGAAAATCTGGTTAGATTATCCTTCGCTGTAGCAAGGGGAGGGGGGGCACTTGCTCGGCATTTTACGGTATATTTGCACAATTGGTGAAATAAAAAAACTTCACTGAATTGCAAGCATGGTATTGTTTCATTGAGAAAATAAAAAAGCTCTGCAAATTGAGTGAAGAAAATTTTTGGCAATTTCGGCACAATTTTTCTTCTTTTCTTACGGTAGCAATACAAGCAAAACAACCAATAAAAGGTATTTGTGAAAGTACATCTATTTTTGCAGTTTGCAGCGAATATCACCGAGAAGTCAGAAAAATATTTCAGAAAGCACTATTTAAAGCAAGACAGCTGTGGTTCCAGAATACAGTCGATCCCGGGTTTATCAAACACGGATATATAAAATCATTGGCTATATCGAACAGTTGAGAAATCCCCTAGAATTCCCCATGCAAAAGTATGCGACCGTATATCCCTATATCGAACTCCCGCACAGCGGGACATCTGCTATATGAAACGCTGTGCCGAAGCCCAGAAAGTGCATTTTTCATAGCAAATAATGATCAATTTTCAGCCACTTTCTAACAAGTTCCGATCCCTATTCGCATGAAGTTGATGAAAAAGCGGTGTTATTTAATCGTGCTAATCTGGTTTAATGCACAGCGCTTGCGAGTGCACTGGTATGTTTGATGCACGACCTGCATGTCTTAACATGCGGGCATAGTTTTTTTCAAAAGACCGATTGCTGAGGACACCAAAATTAGAATGTAAAATGGCTCGGCGATCTCGTTCCAATGTTCACATTCCCTTCATTGCTTGTTAGTGCACAATGGCATGCGAGCCAGAAAAGCATGGCCTTTGAAATGTGCAACATCATGACGTATTTCCTGTGTTTTCGGTTTTAAGACACGTGTCTTGGAGGCTAAGCTTTTTCTAGCTTTTCCTGTCAAAGCAGCTGAAAGCAGCGGCTGCCACCTACAAAGCCACAAATCACATCGATATTGTCAACACGTTGACGGTGAGAACTCGGCGTTGTCTTATGCACCTTGTGTGGACTTGTGTACTTCTCGCCTTGCTTCTGATAAATCCTCATTCTGAACTTGAACAGAACGCTGACCCGCTCGAAGTGATAAAAATTATGACTGGTGCTTCCCAGTCCCGATTCCCAGTCCCGATTTCACCGCAAATCTGCGAAAACAGTGGCTTCTAGGAACCCAGGGCAATGCAGTGTAGCGATACTGATGAGTGACAGATGAAGCACCCAAGTCAGGCTTCTGCCAGGGATTAAGAAAAAATTGGTCTTTTGACAAAGAAGTCCTCAAACACTTTTTAAGCACCTATCTTTTATTTGTAGTTTGTGTAGGCCAATAGCTAGGGATAATTTTAGCTTAGGTTTAAATTCCGATATCAAATGCTCTAGAATTTTAAATAGCAATACAGTCACTACATCGCTGCCGACCACATTAGCATGTAGAGGCACTTGCCAGGACTTTGCAGGCAGAAATGACACCGGATGGTTGCCGCCATGTTGTCACGGGGTCGTGACGTGGCCGAAGGCAGCAGACTAGACTTTCAGATCAAACGGTTTTTTGTTTTTTTTTTGCCTGAACTTGCCGCCAGTAAACGAAGAATTACAGTAACACACTGACACTGATAGCGGCGAACAGAGCGTCGGCCGTCGATCAACTGGCAAGCGGCCAAGCGCGTCACTATTTACACATGTGCCGTCAAATATTCCCGCCTTATCACTGGTCTTCGCGCAAGCTCTGAAATAATCTGGCGTATTCACGTCCTGCGCGCAATCTTAACAGAATGATCTACAATAATTGTGAGCGTTCTAGAACAATGAGGCACAGTTTGAGCTGAGCATTTCAGACAGGCTGTGTGGGCAAAAAACAAATGAAATCTAAGTGTAATAAATGCGCGTGGAAATATGATTGGATAAATGTACGGTGTCAATTTTTATGAAAGGGAACATGCGAGCATGTGGCCTGCACGCTTCGACAGCAGCCTGTAGCGCGTTCTAGAGGGCGCAACCACAGCCTTTTTTCGCATCATCTAGCGTCAAGCAAGAGAACCAGTCATCAGTAGTCATGACCAAACAAAAGCAGCCACAAGTGCACGCGTCGCTCCTTTAATCCGGCTGTGTGGCGATACAGAACCGGTGGTAAGATTGCGACCCCCTCCCCCTTCAAGGCGATTTCGCAAGAAGCCAGCCTCTTGCGTAATCACCTTGTAAAGGGAGGGGGTTGCAGTTTTGCCAACGGTTCCATATCAGCAATGACTAGTTGTCTTGTTCGCACTAGATGACGCGAGAAGAGGCTGCAGTTGCTCTGGCTGGCGCTACAACGCGCTGCAGGCAGCCGCTGGAGCGTGCAGGCCACGGGTTCACGTGTTCCCTTGCATAAAAACTGGCAATGTACACTAGGATTAAAACTGAGGTTACTAATCTGTTTCATTATTTTCTCTGTGCTTTATTTCATCAAACTACGAGCAGATGCGGCCGCAACAAAAATATTACCGCGACTACAAAGCACGACAGAGACCCTGGCCACCATTTTGCCACTAGATTATTGTCTTGCGCAAGTCGGATGTGAATATGAAAGACCTCTCCTTTTTTCTTCCCTCTTGCTTCTGGGAGTTCACGAGCTGCCTTTTTCCGCACGTGCACTATCAAAGGGGTGCAGTGCACGATTGCTGTTCGTTGGGTGGCTCACCGATCAACGCCCGAAGGGTCAACAGTACTTCACTGCCCTGGTCCTTCCAAAAGTTCCTTTCTCAGAATAAGATGAAGGAGCGACTCGGAATGTTGTTAAGAACAGCAGAAAATACCTCGCTTTGAAACAGTAGTGCCCGCTCGCATTCTGGGAACTCAAGCGTCACGCACCACGTTTGTTACTGGGGCAACGAGGTTAACCTTATGTTGGAAAGAACAAGCAACAATGGTGTGCGAGCTTACTCCACATGGGCCCTCCCAGCTCACTTCATTGGGGAAGCCATACAATGTCATTGGAAGAGTGAGATTTAAAGTGACTGTGCGAAAATCAAGTTGAAGGTAGGCTTTTTTTTTTTTTGCATGTTGAACTTCCTAAATCGAATACCTTAAGACTGCATGCCGTTATCACTGCCGTTCTTCCTGCAGCAGTCTGTATGTCAGTTTACACAACCCACGAATAAAAAATGGATAGTTAAATTGTGCTGGAGAGCCGCTTCAATGTGCGGCTGTGGAAAAGACGTGCTTCACTTTTCACTACACCACATCGGTGACACGTGGGCAGCACATTGCACGCTCCTCACAATATTAGCGCATCATAATTTATCCATTTTTTCTGGGAATATAAATAAATTGATAAAGATCAGCCTGATGCAATTCGTGATGTATGCAAACTTCTGAGTGGCTGTTGCCCCAGCAATACGTGCACTTGAACTGCTGGTGGAGTTCCTGCCTGCAATGCCTGCTTCGAAAACTCAGATTGAAAACTTCAATGACGTTTTCCAGCCAAAACACACTGCAAATTTCATCACATTTTCTTTTATTAGATTCTTTACTTTAACAATACGAACGGGCAAATGTTTGCATCATGACACACCAATGCGGCAAAAAGCAAGTGGTACTGCCTGCATATCACTACTGCGTTGCAGTGAAGCATATTTTCTTTTTTTTTTTTTTTTGCAGAAGCTAATTTTAGCTGAACATGACTTTTTTTTTTTTTTTGCTAGCAGCAGCGGTACCCACTGTTGCCCCATGTTTAAGGCGAAATTGGGCCCAGGTATTGGGGGAAAGATAACCCTTGGTGTTGCAAACTAGCCGGCATTGCAAACGACCTCTTCAAATTATATTTTAAACTCAAAGTTTTTTGCATTCCACTTTTTGTATTTTTTGATCATTTGAAAACACACTTAAATCAATTAAGTTTTGAAATTACAGAAACTTTAATTTAACGAGGTTTTACTGTAATGAATAAAGTCGACGAGAGGACGATTGCCGCCATAGCCTAGTTGTCAAACATCGAGTGGATTATCTGAAGGTTGCAGATTCGGTCCCTGCTTGCCGTAAGTTGTCTTTTCGTCCACGTTACTTCCTTCACATCTATATGACAGTTACCAAAACAGAATTAAAGCTGCACGTATACCATCCCAAAAGCTTCCTTGGCTTTATTACCAGTTGGTTTTCAATAAAACTGTGTCAACGAGCCCTCAAAATATCCTTATTGGGTGTTCGTATTGTTCCCCTTGCTCGGAAAACCAGCCATTGAAAGAGCTCAGAGTCGCACCAAGCGTACCTTGAGGCCTGTCCTCCGGAGGTATGAAAGAAGATGCACTGTCATTGTCGTCGTCCTCCGGCACGAGCAAAGAACGAACAAGCGGGAAGGCAGCGAGCACGGACGGCGTGTCCCCAAACACGCCCCAGAGGCAGGCAAGCCGCTGGTCCCGTCGCATCTGCCGCCGCTGTTTCTCCAGGGCCCGTTCTTCCTCCGAAGCCAAGTGCTGGGCCAGGGCTTCACCCTCCTGAGCTTCGAGCTCGCGCTCTCGGCGCCACTCGGCCTCTGCACGCTGACGCTGTTCCTCGTACTCACGCCTGATCTCACCCGGCATGCACAGCGGTCTCAGCACAATCCGCTGAGGGGTTCCTGCATTGTTTCACTCGTTCATCTCTCCAACCCTATACCTCCCATAGATGACACACTTCGTACGTACACACATTTCGCATGAACATGCTAGCAGAGGAAATAAAAAGCATGACCTTTATGGCCTAGTAAGTGATATACCTCAAATGTGTGCCAGGATATTAGCTTTCCATATGTTTTTTTTTTTCCTTTCTTCTTTTCAATAGCAACTAATTGCTCTTATCTATGCCTTAGCTGAAACTGTAAATACAGATCTGCAAACGTGGCTACTGTGGATTTGCTCTGATGATTTCAAGATATGCTCGTCTTGACAGATAATCATAGTGCATCCATTCTGTGGTATATTAGTAACATAAAGCGAAAACCTGGAACGCGTCTACGTTGTGCCAGTCTCATCGCGACATGTCAATTTCCTTCTCCAAGGACAGTCTGGGCGAGCCAATGCAAAAAGTGATGTACAGTAACACTACACTGTTTCCCCACTAGCGTTTGTACATATTTCCTTCCAGTTTACATTGCGCTGCTTCTACTACGTCGTTTGTATATTTGCCTTCAGTGCTGTCAACTCGCCCACCTGTAACAGCTCAGAAAGGCTCACAGTATTGAATGTAAATAAATCAATCTAACACTTCTCTTTTTTTTACACATAATGGTTTGATACAATAACATTTCCTACATCAACACTGCAAGCTTTTGAAGTACACCTTCAAAATAATTAAGTAAAGGACACCTTAATTATTTTCTACATACTCTAATAAACAACATTGTTTAGAATAAATGTTACATGTACTTATTAATCTGATTGTGTGAACAGATGAACTCTGGCATTTCTTGCACATTGATATTTGTAGATTGCTGTTAGGCGACTTGCTTTCATTTCGTCTGCAAGTAGCAAACAATATTACCTTGATAATAGAGCAAGCAGGGCTGTAGCGTGTGAAAATGCACAACTAAAGTAGCAATGCCGTACAAGCCTTGTCAAAATTTATGCAAAAGATAAAAGCACAGCTAAGTAAAATAAAGTATACAATGGTGACAAATGCACTGATGAGACCTTAGAATACATTGCTTGCAATGACCATACTGAAGGCAGCAAGTTGTAGTAGCAACACTGTGGGAATAAAGTCAAGTGACTCTTCTGACACAAACTCTTCTACCTTGACAATAACAAAGCAGAAGTTATCCACAGCAATGATAAACTTCACTGACAGAGCCACCACGTTAAAGCACCAGTACATTGTCTAAAATGTCTAATGGATATCTGTGACATCACATAAACCATCAATAAGACTTTTTAATGTACAGCCTTCTAAAAGCAACATGATTTACTATCCATTGCCTTACTGTATTGAATGTAAACACATTAAAATTGATTTCAGTCACGCTAGTCCTTGCGGAAACTGTACCTGCCAGCAAAGGGTTCGACTCGAAAACAAAAACAACATGCTCATTCTTGCAAGGAGAGAATCATGACCATGTGGTTCAGATAAAAAAATTTTTAAACCCTATACTAAAGTGTAGAGTGTGTACCAAGTAACATATACGACAAGCTGATGTGTATGTTGGTCAAGCAATTCTACTTCCAGAATTTGTTTTGTATTAAACAAAAAGCAGGTATGAGATTAACAGACAAGGACAGTAGCAAGAAATGGGGACACAAAGGAACAAAAACCAGGAAGCACCACAATGTATCGCCTATTTCCTCGTCATCTTACTCCATTCTTGCCAGTCGGTTTTCTTCCCTTCAAAAACTGACATGTTTTATTTGTGACAGGACCACATATACAACTCTACACTATCTTTATGATATCTTTACGATAAGCTTGCGAGCAACCTTATGCCGAATCCCAAATCAGCTTCAGCTCTAATGATAATTACTAACAATTTATCTCAAAGACTAGCCTGATTTCTCGTGAGCTTTAATATCGCAGGCTCTTCACCTTGATTCACATCTCGCGCAGCAGATAGTGAAACGCCTGGGTGTAATTGAATGTACTACATTTAAGCTACTAGCAGTGATGAAAGCGACATTTTGCCTTTTGGAGCAGATTCTGGAGCAGAAAAAATGGTGCTTTAAAGCAGGCTCAAGTGTCTTTGGAGCAGAAAAATATGCTATAGCTTAGGGTTGCTATTGGTGTTATCGGAGCAGATGCATGTTCCTTACTACTCCTTAAGTCTAAAACATCACTTAAGCCTTTAATAAATTATATTTATTATTAAACATGCTGTATGCCAGTATGCAGCTAGTATACAAGCAGTATAGTTGGCGTAAATCATGGGCGGGGAAAAGGGGGGTGAAGAGAGTTCGGACTTTTTTGGTGTTCAGGCTGGAGAGGACAGTCCTTGCAAGTGTCCCACTTCAGATTTAGCTTTAGCACATAATATAATTGAGTTAACAATTGAGTATAGTGCAATCAACTTTTTAAGAGACTGTTCATTTTTTACTGCATACCTGTGTTGAATGCCCCTCAGCTGTGTGAACTATGGAAATTGAAAAAAGGTGAAAAAAAGAGACTGCATAGAACAATGCGATTGCTTGAGCTCGGACCCCATGCTCATTTTTTTTTAATTTTTGGAAGCATTATTTAATTCTCATATAAATATAAATACAGCCTATGTTAAAAATATGAATTGGACACCATGGCCTGATATGTGTCACCCCTTGAGATTATTCCGGGTTTACACCACTGAGTAGCACACTAGGCTGACAGTGTGTATACAGCTTGCTTTCGGTTTCACTTATGCTCCCAGGATGGTCCCATAGTTCAACTTCATTTTTTTTTTTTATTTTGCCAATACCCTTTCAGAGCAGGTTTGGAGCAGTTACTAGCAAATATTGCACTTTGGAGCAGTGTGGAGCAGCACTTCCATCACTGTATTAGTGAGTTTTCGAATGGAGGCCCCAAAGCCCTTTGCATATGGACTCTTTGAGTAAAGCAGGAGCGATGAGTTTTCAAATAGGGTCTGCAGTGCTTTGGACACTCCCCCTATTCTATGTCACTCTAGTCTTGGCCGAGAGCCGTCACTTCAGTAGGTACCGTCACGTTTATGTGACCTAAAACTTTTGACCTAAGCTATGGGGCTCCAGCTAAATTCGAGAAATTGCGTCCCCAACCCAAAACCCAAATGCGGTTTGAGTTTTGTGCGTGCGCACTGGTCTTGAGGCTATTTCTTTGGGGCCCCAAACTATTCGAAAACTACCGATCAAGAGTCTGTTTGCAAATACCAGAGTCCTTCAATGCTTTGAAGGACTCTGCTAATACCTTCCCTCACAAGCCTGTCAACAATCCATGTTTTTTTTTTTTTCTTTCCACTACACTCAAAACGTTTTGCACAGCAGTATTCGGCGCTTCCTGTCTGCTAGTGGCTTCAAATTTCTCTCCACAAGCACGGCACGTATCAAACGTGTAATGATCGTTGTCTCTGGCTCAGCGCCAATTCGGATACACACGTTACAACTTGCCCAGGAGCGAACAAGCGTGGTTGTTATATTACTGCTCCTAACTGCGCTTTTTGAATGGAGCATTTCACATTTTAAAGGATGAAACGGCTATTCCAACAACGACTGCTTATATTGCGTTTGCTTTTGGAAACACAGCGCGGCTTCAGCACAACTTGCTGAGTTCCAACCGCTACAACGTACACATCGGTTGGGCACGATCGTGATCGAGCCCAAATGTGATCGAGTTTTTCGGTTGTGCAAGATGTGGGGACCTCGGCCGAGGCATTCGATCACGGTCGGCAGTGCCATACGACACACGGGATGCCGCGCGCGACCATTTCCTCAGTACAGCCGTGCCTAGCAGTTGGTGTCGTGCGGACGGTGAGAGAAATTGTGCGCTAACCTGCTCGACTGTCTTCTCCGCTCAGTCTCCTTGCGACCTGCTTCGGAAAGCGGGTCTTGATGAGCTGCCAGCGTGCCCGGTTGACCAGGGTTCCCTCGCGGGCTGCTTTGCGCGCCCACGACGCGATGCGCATGCGACACATGGGGCACTCCTTGTTGGCCATGAGCACGGTGCTCGTGAAGCAGGATTTGCACACCTCGTGCGCGCACGGCATCGTCACGGGTTCGATCACCATGCTCAGACACACGGGGCACGTAACGTCCGATTCGTTCAAGGATTCGTCGCTGCTGCTGCCTTTGCGGCTATCCGGCGAAGACGACGACAGCCGCTTACGTCGCGGCGCCATTCGGCCGGCAGTGTGTCGCAGTTCCGTCGGTTCCGTGCAAGCTACCGTTATATTTGACCCAGACCCTTGTCAACGCCGACAGAACACTCGGCTATCCCGGCTGCATCATCCCAACGCGCTTCGTCAATTCACAGAACACCTATACACTCTGGTCAATGCTTCACGTACAGTTCGAATACAAAACGCGCCCGGACGCGCCTATTTCCGTTACTTGCGCGCGTTTTTCTGTTCCCCGAGCCGTGACGCGCCAGTCGGCACAAAAAAAGGTTCCGTGGTGCTGTTTCCTACTTAAGTAGCATTGATTGTATCGTGAAAGCGTGGTATATTTTTTGAGCACTCCAAATTTTTCATCACTTGTATTTTTACACAAGTGTTATTGAAATAAACTGAAGCTAGTTCTTTTTATTTGTTTAAAAACGAAACCGAAAGTTGCGAACAACGGTGCAAATTTAAGTCGTGGTTTTGTTGTCGTGGCGGGGGTGGCCATTTTCTCAAGATATTAGTGCTCAGGCCGCAGTTTCATATCTCCTTATCAGAAAAAAAAACTCAATATAATTTTATTTGAAGAAGGTGCGCGATCATGCAGCACAAGGGTGCAGCAACCCCGTAACAATTTCCGCCTCCCAAATCCGAGAATCGATCACAGTCTTTCCTCTTTCGAACAAATTTACGTTTTTTTCTCGTCTGTTTTGTTGTTTAACGCTCGTTTTTTTAGCATGAATGAGTAACAACAAGTTCAAGTTTGCACTGTTACGGAAATGCTACGAATGCGCACGAGGGAGGCCGTGGTGGCATGGATATGGTGGTTAGAAGGAGCATGAATGGACTAAGCATGGGCTAAACTCAGCGCACCCCTTCCCCTCTTCGCCACAAAAACTTGACCCCATCCCCTCTAAGGGTGAAGAACACTGCGCACGTTTATATATTTATACCGATCACGGTGCGGACTCAACCAGGCGTATATAACGTTACAAGTTCTACAACATGTGGGCAGGGGTCGTCTTCGGTCGTGCCTTTATTGTGCAATAAACTCGAAATACTGCCATGAAAGATTATGAGAAATTGCACTCCCGTGCACGCTGCCATAAAGCGCACCTATCACAAGCATGCAGCTCGGTTTCAGTCGTCGACTGCTGCTGTCGGCATGCATGCGGTTCATGACCGTACGGAGAAGAGATGCGAGCTTTCAAACGATGACCCAAGACCCTTGCGTGAACTTCACGCTTTAATTACGACAGATTCTAGCTTGGAAGGGTGGTTGAAGGAGTACCATGGAGTTTCATACTGCGGAAAATTGAAATCTGTAATTTAACAGATTCTCGTCTGGTCAGGATGCAATGGCACGTGTGAAAGTGCTAAAAGATAGAATAACGTATCGGCTTCCCCATGGAAGCCTTTCTCGCTAAACTGATAGGCCGGATGTATCAACTTAGTTCTACAAAAGAATAATGTTCAATAACGGCTATAACGAAAGAAAAGAACGCGAGATGAAGTAGAATATAATATGCAAAGATCACTTTCTTAGCGTACGCATACTATTTGTGTTACGCGCGTACATATATCGTATGACGCATGCGCAATGGTGACAAAAGGCTAACTCCGAGCTTTGCGTACACTGAGACGCCCCAAATGCGACTTCTTTTTTTTTTTTGCTTCATAAAGAAAAGAGCGCGAAAATAAAGGTATCTTTTTGTCCCGCCCAACCGTATATATTCATCATCTCCGATGTCTTTCCTTGCAATATCGCAGGGCGCCCGATACTTACAAGTCACAAACGGCATGCACGTTATCAGCGTCAAGTAGTATTCCTGTTCAATGGCAAGAGCCGAGTTTTTAAGGAACGAAATGCAAGCAGGCGAGAGTTGGGGAATATTTGTACAGTACTTCGCTCCACACTTTAAAAAACGGACTATTTGGGGAGTGTTTTTGCTACACGACCATAACCATCTACTTCGAGTAGTTTCATCGCGCTGTCACCACGGTTCCGTTAGTTCGGGGTCACCAACGGTTTTAGTGTGCACAAAAACGAGTTTTTGGGAAGTATTTATTCTACACAAATACAATAGAGTCTACACTACAATAGAGTCTACAAGTCACAGTTTTGCCACAAGGGCCAAGCAATAAATACGATAGCAACAACTTCGAATGAAATGCTGAGAACGGCTAGCTGATCAAAACGTGCAGCACGCTGCTCACGCACAAGTGACGCACGAAAACAACACACACAGGATGAGAGCTAACTAACAACGTTTACAACTCGACGCCTAACACGCTGCTTAAACAAAAACAACGCACGAAACGTAATCATCATGAGTGCTAACTAACAAGTGTCCCGGTTTTTACTTCGCTGTGTTTGAAAAAGGCGCTCTTTTCGCAAACGGGGCCTGTCCAGGGAGTTAAGTGACCTTTGTGGCTGGGGCAACTAACGCAGTCGTTCCGGTGAAAGGCCAAGGCGCATGATTGACGCACAAGCACCTAACCACCCCACCTCCATCCGTGGGGCAACGTACGCGTGGGAGATAAGCGCGCGTTGGTACATTGCGACGGGCTGGGTACCGAGCGACGCTTGCTATATATTTGCCGTTCACTGGTCCAGCTGCATCGACAAAGAAGGCGCCCTCGGTATCTGAGTAGTTGTCGTAAGCTTTTGCCCGTGCCCGACGTCGATGTTCGTGGAACTGAGGATGCATGTTGCGTGGAAGTGGTTTGATGATGAAGTCTTGCCTCCATTCATGTGGGATACGTTGTTTTCGCCATTTCTCGAGGGGGGCTTCGATGCCAAGTTCTGATAGTGTTTTCCGTCCCGTTTTAGTGATGGCGAGGCGCATGACTTGATTCGTGTGGTGTGCATGGAATAGTTCTGATACGGTATTGTGGAGCTCCATTTGAAGCAGACGTTCCGTGAGGGTCCACGGGGGAAGGTTCAGAGCCTTCCTGAGAGTCACACGTACGACTCTGTCTATTTTGTGCTAGTCTGCTTTCAAGACCCTCAGGTAAGGAAAGCTATAGGTTATGCGGCTGATAACAAATGCCTGAATGAGTCGCATTATGTCGTGTTCTTTCATCCCTCGTCGTCGGTTAGACACCCCACTAATCGATCATGCGAGAGATTTGTAGGCAGGGCGTTTTTAGTTTATGTAAAGCAAATGAGTTAATGCCCCGATTATGGAAGTGGGCCCCCAGAATTCGAGTGGCTTCAACCTCTTTAATTTGCGTTCCATTGCGTTGTACGTTGAGGTATGTATTGTCAGATGCCTTATTTCTATATACTACGATTTCTGATTTGATGTGGAAGCACTCCAGACCACTCTTGCGTCCTATCTTTTCTGCGATGGAGGCGTCCTGTTGGAAGGATTCTTCTATCTGACCCAAGCTACCATAACGGCTCCAGATTGTGACGTCATCAGCATATATGGCGTGGCGTACTTGCGAAATTTCATTTAGGGCCTCCGGGAGGCGCATGAGGGGCGATATTGAAGAGGAGTGGAGAAAGGACAGTTCCTTGAGGAGTACCGAAATCACTCATGGTGATGGGTTGAGATTTAAGGTCCCCTTAGAGGATGGTGACTAGTCTGTCTGTAAGGAAGTCCCACACATATGTATTATAATAAAGAACGGAGACAGTCAAAACTCTTATCCGAGATCAGGTAGGAGCGTAGGCCTAGCTATCGAAATCAGCGACAGTCCGGGCCGAGCGTCTCGTGCTTAGCACTGACGATGTGTTTGCCGAAATTTGCATGACCCACTACATTCATCATTGCAGTATATAATTTTGGACCGCACCTGAGTTCCCGTAAGTTCTCCAAGATAGTGAAGTGCCGAACATCGTCAAAGGCACCCTTTAAATCAATTGCAAGAATGCTCCTTTCCGACCACTGGGTAGGTTGACAATCTCGTGTTTTAGTTGGAAGAGGATGTCCTGCGCTGACAAATGGGGACGAAAGCCGTACATAGTGTCAGTCAAGAGTTTCTGTTCTTCTAGATATTCGTTTAGCCTTATTTGTATGGCCTTCTCCACCACCTTACCAGCGCATGACGTGAGGGATATGGGACGGAGGTTATCAATATTGAGCGCTTTGCCGGATTTCGGGATGAAAGTGCGCTCGTCCGATTTCCACTCTAGGGGAAGCGTTCTGGCGTCCCAGCACAGGTTCATTTTATCTACTAGCAACTGAGTCATGTCATCGCTTAGGTTAGAGAGCAGCCCTATATTGATACCTGATCGGGTCTCGGGGCGGTATCTTTCCTCATGCTTTGTATTGCCGCTTTAATTTGGACGACCGTAAACGCTTTTGAAAGTTCTGGATTATCGGGGCTGTCATAAAAGGGTATGGATGCGTGGTCCCACGCAGTGTTCACATACTTCGACTGTATAGGGCACCGAGTAAGTCCGCATTGTTGCCAGGGAAGCCGTGTATAACCCTCTGAAGGATTTTTCTATTCGCGCCTCTGGTAGAGTCTGGGTCAATGAGATGACGCAGAAGGTGCCAGGCAGATTTCGTATGGAGAGACCCTGTAAGGGAGTCGCATTTCGAAAACCAATCTCCTTTAGCGAGTGCTATTGTGTATTTCTCTGCCTTAGCAGTGAGGGCGGCAATACGTGTCTTGAGTCGGCGATTAAGCCTTTGCCGTTTCCAGCGTCTTGTGAGTTGGCGCCTGGCATCCCATAAATGCAAGAGATGGCTATCGACCGCTGGAGCTTCAAGTGTAGGAGCAACAGTTTTGGTAACCTCGTTCTTAAGTGCCAGTAAAGTGCCAGCCCATTCCGAGTAAGATGTGGGAGTTTGATGAAAGGGAAAGTTCTGTTTTGCGGAAAGCTGCCCAATCTATTAGCTTGACTGTCTTTTGATGTTTCTTGTGTCTGCCATGCGATAAGGACGTGCGAATGATAAAATGGTCGCTCCCGAGGTTCTCCTGTGAGTTTCACCAGCGTGGCTGAGGAAGGTTGATACCCATAGTTAGATCAGGGCATGTATCCCTCGAAACACTGTCACCCGTGCGAGTCGGATAGGCTGGTTCGGCGAGGAAAGTGATACCCTCGAGAGCCATGAGGTCGTACGATTTTAGTCCTTTGGTGTCCTCTTGAAGATAACCCCAGGAGTCACGTCATGGATGGGTGGATGTATGTATGTGGCTGTACCCTTTAGATCAGGCGGCGGCCAACGCCACCTAGCCGCAATACTTAGTGAACTAACCACTAGATTTATCTTTTTTTTTTCACTTTAGTTGGACGGGTACTTTGAAGTGAAGGCTTTAATTTTCACTCGTGCCTTGACTGTAGCCACCAATCAGATAACCTCCTTCTAGTTAAGTCTACCCGCTTAAAGTCTATTTTGCCCTCCCTGTCCCTAAACACCACTGCTTTGAAAAACTCTGCACCATCATCCTGAACTATAGGGTGAAGCCCTTTACAGAACATTATCAAGTGTTAGGCAGTTTCTTCTTCCTCTCCACACGCACTGCTTAATGTGTCTACCCCTTCGTATTTGGCCCGATATGTCTTGGTTCGTAATACTCCCGTCCTGGCCTCAAACAGTAGAGAACTACCCCGATTATTATCATAGATCCTTTCTTTGGCAATTTCCTGCTTAAAAGTTCGAAAGTCACGCAGGAGACATTAGCGACATCTGGCAGATATCTTGAAAAACGAAGCGCACGCGCTCGTCTCGGAGGTGATAAGGTGTAGAACACAAGGCGACGGGTAGATGCAACACCACCTAGATGTGTTGGTAGATGCCACCACCTTAAGAAAGCGTTGCTGTCTTAAGACAGCGTTGGAACCACTTTTTTTTCGTGCAAGTGTTTGCCTGGTTAGCGCTACCTGATAAACGATACGGTCCTTATAATTACTTATGTATGCGTTTTCTAGTAAGAGACACACATACAGAACATTGACGTGTTGTTATGTGCCTCAGATATGCGCAATAATTGCTTTTCAATCGACAATCACACAAGTATGAACGCTGCGTCTTGAGCAATCTTCGTGGGCGCTGCGGATGGGGTTGGCCATTCAGAGTATTGTTTGACCAATTAGGTGCCGTTTAGGATACCGTCCAGGGCAGATAAACAGACAGACCAAATTCTTTGCGTCGAAGGTTCCCAAGAAAGACTATCGGCTATAAAAATTGACCCAACGGATTGTAAAGTCGCAGTACTTATGCCAACTGCTCAGAATTTAAGCCGATTTCATATCACTTCTATAAATCAACATTTGTAAAACGCGCCGCGTAGCCCGGCGACAGTTCGCTCTATCGAGCCCAGAGCCGCAAACGTGTCGCAACTACGTAGAACGTCGCAAATTGGCTCCAAAATTCTAGCTGTACGCCAGCGCCACCTTACACGTTGCGAAAGCGTGCAGTTTGACATTCTGCAGGGCCAGGCCTACCGCCGATCCGAAACCCGCGTCAAGATGGCAGTGTGTTAAGTTCGAAACTCGTAGCGATGCCCCTTAGAGCCAGTAGTGGCGTCTAGTTAGCAGTGCGTCGGCGCCCCGATTCCGTCCAAGTTAAGAGCGCCGGGCGACAGCCCCAGAAGAGCGGGCGCTAATGGAATGGTCACCTCGCGCGACTCAACGGGAAAACAACCCACGACGACCGCTTCAGCCGCCGCCGCATCACCCGCTGCAGGCTGGCGGCGGTGGGACGGCTGCGGCCACTGCGACGCACATCTCGCGGGGCGCCCAGCCGGACGACGTCTCCGGTGGCGTCAAGCGAAAGCCGCCCTACAGTTACTCGACGCTCATCTCCTTCGCCATCAACAGTTCGCCCACTAAGAAGATGACGCTGAGCGACATATACACTTGGATCTGCGCAAACTTTCCCTTCTACCGCGAGGCAGGCACGGGATGGAAGGTAGGTGCCCGTCGAACTTTTTTGGTTTCGAGTCTCACGATCGCCCCTTCGTGAGAAGGAAAAAAGCGCACGCCTAGTATTACCCGCGGTCGAAAAAAAACCGATCGAGGTACGGGCGCGTCGTTTCCAGGCGCCGACCTTGGCACACGGCATGAAGCGCTTTACGATCGCTTGCTGCTTTTTGTTGTCTGTGTTTTTTCCGCGCTTCGAAACGCGCTCGTGCGGTGTCGACCTCGAGTCGAGGACGGCGGTTCGCCGGGTCGCGACTCGAGGTGCAGCGGCGACTTGGTTGTCGTGCAATCCGCGCAACCATCTCTCCAGTGATAGTTGTCTGACCTTTGTGTTTACAAACGTTGGAGCTCTCCCGTGTCGATGTCCGCGCGCGCAGCGCATGTTGGCGGCGGCGCGCTCGTCGTTCTTTGCTGACGACGTCGTCGAGGGTCCTTGACGTTGAGCTTCCGCCGCCGCTGCGGCGCTTTGCCTTGAGCCGCTGGCGCGAACTCGGTCTTTTATTAATGCTTCTTTTCTCGTGTCTCTCTCTGCCTGCAGAACTCTATCCGCCACAATCTGTCGCTGAACAAGTGCTTTCACAAGGTACCTCGGTCAAAGGACGACCCCGGAAAGGTAACGTGTATTGATCATCGCAGCAGCAGCGCTCGCATTTTTTTCTCTCTCGCTCTCTAATTTTTTCCCCGCCGCGTGGTTGTTTTTTTGAGGCTTTTTGTAACTCTCCCCCTTTTTTTCCCTCCTCCGCCGCTGCCGCGCGCGGGCTAGTTATAAAAAAAATTATAAACTGATTCTCCGCTGCGGCTGTGGGAGAAGGTTTTAAGTTCTCTGCTTCTGCTGTGCAAATCTGCGGGAGCATTTTTGCCGCACCGCATGTGTGTTCGCGCGCGACAGAAACACATGCGCGTGCGCTCTGTTAGCGAATGCCAGCGCTTGTGTGGACCCCGCACTACTGCTCGACGCGCGCTCCGAAAGGTCGGAGAGGGCTGGAAGGGGAAGAAAACTTCGACGCAGCGAAGGAGAACGCGCTGGCTTTCCTCGTGATCCAAGGATTGTCGAAGTCCGGGGTAGCGGCGGTGCGAAATGGGTGACGCGCGCTCTCGATAGTCTGCGCTGCAGTCTTTGCCAAATGAAACGGAAAAAGATTTTGCTACAGAGAGCGCAAGGAGAGAGAGGCAACGAAGTATACAAACAGCGCCCGTGCACGGCAGAGGCGGAATTCCCTTGGCGCTTGTTCGAAAGCACGTGCGATCATCGCGACCTTGGATGCGAGCGCTCACATTTCAAGGCCTCGCGCCGTGCGGAATGAGCGTAGAAAAAGGGGGAGGGGGGTCGGATTATTGTCATACGTGGCATGCGGTCTGCGAGAACCTGACTGAGTGAATTATATAATTAGCGTAGTGTGTCAAAGTAGTCCGCTACTGGTCCTGTTTGTTGCTGACATGTTTCAGGCCAAGTGGACCCCTACTCTGGACGATTTTTTGCAAGATACATTAGAAACTGCCATCTTTAGGCTGTTATGTGGATGTTTTCTTATTGTTATGAATAGTGCCTTGTATCATTAAGGTCGGGAAACACTGAATACACCTATCCAACTTTTTTTTACAGATGTATGTCGACCATTGCACTGTTGATTTAGATGTTCGAGAAACAATACAGCAATGTTCACAGTCCGATATGGCACTGTCAAAGCCCATCTTTAAAATACATGCACACAAAATGTATCATATATATTTTTTAACATATGTGAGGCAAACTCCATGCTCCTTTTTCCTCTATATGTGAAGCCTCTGACCTGGCCTGACTTCCTGATCACTGATAGCTAAAGAAATGTCATTCAACAGGTGCATGCACTTAAGGAATGTGTGGTAGAGTACACTGAACTTGTTCATGCCAAACTTTGGTACCTGAATAGGCTGTACTTATTCATCCTTCAGCTGGTGACAAAAACTAAGTCAAAGCAGTCGTTATTGTCAAAGGAGTACGTGCTCCAAACCTCAGAGCTTTTTATTGCAGTTGCACTGTTCGGTTGCAGTGAAGTCGTAGACAAAAAGTTTGCCAGGTTGAGCAGTTCATTTTTCAGGAATGATTTTTTTGCCTTACTCAGCGATGTAAACATTATTTAAATGCGTGTCATGGTGACTGTGCAGTATCAGGATTCTCATTGCATGAGGTGCGCAATGTGGTTGATCCTTCAAATGATTACACATGCACTTCCACTGAGGGTTAACGCTTCCAGTTAGGTTAAAAAAGGCTGTCTTGCGACGGTGGAGTCATAATTCGTGAATACATCTTTAAAATACATCAAAGAGAAAAATGACTTTTTTTTTCATTTCATGAAAATACTCTTTCTCAATTCAAAAGTCACCCCATTTGCCGCGAGAAAATGCCTAAGTAGAAAATACAGGTGGGGGCACCACCTTGAAGTTTGAGCAACAAATGTAGTGATGCCATAGATTTTGCATCTCCTGGGTCTCATGTAGTTCCTAATCAATAAAAATGAAGTACGTAGACCTCCGAGTACACCACAAACTTAGCTTGCCAAGTTTCAGGAAATTTCTTTGAGCCATTATTGTTGAAATGCAAAGAACACGAGTAGTATTGAAAACTGGGCAAGTTGGTAACAATTCATTTTTTACCTCGAAGAATGCGAAGAACATGCTTCAAAATCTGTGATGTCAGGTGTGGTGATTACGGCACGAAATTTAAACGTGGAACATTGACCATGATTTTTTTCTTATAATAATAAATCTATGATGGTGAGATTAACGGCATCAGAGTAAAATTTATCAACATAAACCGATTCATATAAAACGATTCAATATAAACCGATTCAGACTTTAGTGTCCCCTCAACTTTCTTTTTTTTTTTTTATGTTCCTTTGAGTTACCTCAGGGGCAGTATACCAATTCATATCAGCTACCTCGGGAATCTGTGCTTGTATATTTATTTTCTATTACTTTTTACTTGTGATTTCCTACTATGTCGTGTCCAACATCTGTCTTTATATAGATAACCGCGTTTTGTGTGGTTCAATGACTTTTCTAGAAACTGTCATAGCCTAGACTAATCTTAGTAGCTTTTGCATTAATATGGTGTTATATAAAAAAAAGCAGAGTTATGAATAGTTGCAGTTATGAATAGTACTATGCTGCTATTCTTGTTCCCACTACATTCGTGTCTTAGCATGCAGGTAATGTCCCCAGTAAGGGGTTACAGAACCATGTAAACCCTTGTACCATATTTGCTAGATTGTAACGCAAGAGTGACTTGATCAGTCGCAAATCAAATTTCAAGATGGCAGCAGATGTACTTTTTAATGAAATGCTCTATTACATTCACATGCACCTAGTGTTTGTACTGAACCAGAAGGAATTTCGTGGGAAATATTTTCTGTTTTAATAAAGGGGAAAGATGTCCTTTAAGTGTACCTGCGCTTAGTGACAACTTGCAATGTCACCCCGATCTACCACATTGTAGAAGTACTAGGAAATGCGGCATATATCTAAAGATGCTCAGTACTTGGGTTCCTGAGAATGTCAGCTGCAAGATTCTGTAGAGGAGAACAGCTTGAAAAAAAAAAAAAAAATAGAGAGGGGGGGGGGGCTTGCTTTGTTATTATTACATATTGCGAATCTCCCAAAAAGGGGAAGGAAGGCGCTTGCTCAGGATTGAATGGTAGTATGGAGCGAAGAATGAACACTCAAAGTTGCACTAGCTGTGATAGGCTTGTTTAAGTATAACAGTGGCTCAAAAGAGTAGTGTTATGACACTAAGGCATTATGAAAGGCATATTTATTGTTTTCTTGGCGTGCAGCATCAACACATCAGAGCCAGGAAGCATGTATAAAATTTTTGTATGGGGTCGCGATGTTAACGAAGGCAGCAGTGGACATATGCACGATGGAACTCTTTATTGAGCCAAACTCGTGGCCCCAAAATGTAAGCTCGGATCACAGCAAGCAGTGGATGCTGTACAGTGATATTGGCGCACAGAGAGTCGGTCGTCCATGAACAGAAGTGTGGCAAGGCGCGTTGGCATTTATACATGCGGCAGTGAACGTGTGTTGTCGCTAATGGCAGCGTTTGTTCGAGAATGAGCTCTGCTGTTTGCGTGCTCAAGCCTAACAGATGATTCTAAAATAATCTGGTGTGCCTTCGGGCATTCTTGCGTGGTTTTTGTAAGGCATTATCTACACGTGCAATAGAATGGTGACGTAAAACATAGAAAGAAAGGGACATGTGCGGCTATATTTTAATGCAATAGTGTTACACGACTTGTTTCATAGAAATCCTGATGTTCCCGTCAATGGTTGTGAGTCAAAATTTGTGATGGATGCGAATATTAAAAATCATAAGCCTGAGCCGGAATCGAACCAGGCTTTCTGCATGGCAAGCAGATGTTCTACTTCAGAGTCACGGTAGTGCTTGAAACACTTTGAGTTTAAAACAAAAGATGCTATACATGTATTATTAATACTGGGAGTTGTGTTAATGCATGTAATATTGCATGGCAGAAGTGTAGAATTGCACATGACATTATATGGATGGTATACAGAGGAAGTGGTTTAAAGGCCCACCCATTACTAAGCGCTCAGGCTTAATTAATTGACAACATCATAAAGGGTATAGCTATGTTAGGACGTTAGTGCACTTTGCTAATGTGCAGAATAATGAGTTATGTGTTAGTGAGCAATTTGCAACTTCTGTTGCTGTAGCCATTCTCGGATAGTTTGAAATGGCTAATCTTATGCAAACCGATTGTGCCACCACATTCTACTTTCAAAGGCTAAGCTCAGTGATCACGGATATGGACATTATCGTCACAACTTTAAACTGTGTTTGTGAACTCTGCGTACTGCATGAAGAAGATATCAAAATCGCTGTTGCCACACAGCTTATTGCTATTAACATGCACAAGGTGTAATTGACAGCATATATGACAAATGCTGCTGCTATGATATTCTTTTTTTGTGATTCTTGATACCACGGTCTTTATTTAAGGGAACAGGGTAAGCCCTATACCTGCCATTTTAGGAACAGTTTATGTACCTTTTTTCTATAACCATGAGTTACAGTAACTATTTTACTATCATTGTGATCTTGAGTCATTTCTCTTCTTACTGAAGCAGATACAGCCCTCAAAATTTTAGTGCTCATTTTTTGTAAACTCTTTAACTTCAGGTACCTAATTAACATTTGATTATAGCTATCAGATGTCGCATTGCAGAAGAGCACTTCCTCATACAACAATAATTCTTCGTCAACATATTTTCTATTACGTTATCTAAGAAATGGCCAAAATCTATGATTCGAGATAGTGTGGTTTGTGAGAAGAAAGAACACAAGTACAAAAAAAGCAGATCTTGTGGTAATCGCATATAAAGCTGAAAATCTGCAGTATTTCAACAAGACAATGAGATAACTTCAGCTTGACGGACCCATTCAATAGGCACCAGCCAGATACTCATCACCAATATAATTTTTTCTTTCTATGTTGAAACGATTTGCCTGGCAAGCCTAATTTGTTGCCTGCTACGCAGCCTTGTCAGCACAGTGTTGGCACAGTTCGTGGGTAGGTAGGCACTGCACTATACAGTGCAGCGGCGAAATTTCAGAATAGTTCAGCCAGCACATTCACACGGGCTACATTGCCATCATTAAAAGTGAACACAGCATCAAGAGTGCATATTTACAGTGTTTGGCGCCCCGGAAGGAAAATGTTTTTTTGTTTTTTTTTTAGTGCAGTCCCACACGACGATTCGACTCGTTATGCTTTTGAGTTTTTCTTGGAGGCATTTAGTGAGTAATTCTGGATGAGCTAGTTCCAGATACTTTGGCTTAACAGCCCCAATAACTGATGCTAAAAGGTGCTCTCTATGAACATGTGGTTCACCATTCAACTGGGCTTTGTTGGATTTACACCGTCTTGGCGTCCTTCGAGCAAAGGCAGTGGGGTTGATTGGTATTCTATGATGCCATGCGCAAACATGTGGACCGGACAGTTTTTCACATGTTCTCCGAACCGGCTTTATTTGTTTATGGCCCAACAACAGTAATTTTTGTGCTTACCAATGATGGCTCCACTAAATGTCCCCAGCAAAATCCAGATTTCCCCACAGAAAGGTTGATGCCTCTGCTTTCTTTCCTTTTTGCAGTTCTGGGCCCACTCTTTTCTGAATGTGCTAAATGTCCTCCAGCTTGCAAACTGTAACTTCTCCATATGGCTGTGATACCTGAACTGGAAGGAATCCCTTGCCACGTAAAAATGGGGGCACGGCAGGCCGTCGCACAAGTTTTGAAATAAGTCATTTTTACAGAAAAAGAATCGTGCTAGGACAAACAAATGACTGATTCTTGTTCAGAAAAGGCTGCAGATTTCAAAATCGTTAAGTGAACTTGGAGGGCGGGAGAATACACACAAGAAGCTTAGTAGCACACAGCTTTGTGCCTGTATTCCCCCGCGCTCGCAGTTCACTGAACGATTATGAACTAGCAACTAGACCACCTTTCTATCCTGTTGCACTGTAGATTTCAAATTACGCAAAAAGAAAAAAAGTGATATTTGTCAGTATTTTTGCTTACCCTGTCCCCTTAAGTCTACAATACAACAATTTTTGAAAATCTTTCAATATTTGTTCAAGAAGGTGGCCACGGGGATTCTGCTCTTTAAAAAAAGCCTAAAAGGAGAAACGAATGAATGAGATTAGAAATCCTGGCGGCTTTATAAGAGAAGCACCTCTTTGTGCTTGAATCGCACTCAAGCTAACCCCCGAATGCAGAGATGTTACTTGACTCGTTCTTGACTCAAGACAGTCTTGCCGGTCACCATGAATTGTCTCGAACTTGCGTATGACTTGAAGGCGACTTGGCTTGGTCGAAGTCAGGACAAGTTTCAAGTCAGCTGCGGGGCTAGCTTGAAAGCGACTTCATGCGTTATTCCAACATGGTCACCTCTCAAATGGACGTCGCGCGAAGGGTGGCCGCTTTTGAGTTTGCTTTCCTCGCCATAAACATAGCATTTTCTGAGGCGCACTGCCTGCCAAAGATTCTTGGACCCGCTTTACGTGACCAAGGGAATCCGATGGAGTTGTACGACGAGGAACAATTCCACGCACGATACAGATTCACGAAGAACGCCATGCAGCAGCTGCTGGGTATGTTGCCGCTCCGTGAAAGTGGGGACAACCGACGACAGCCTGTGCCCCCAATGTTACAGCTACTGATGGCTCTCGGGTTTTACGGCGCTGGCACATTCCAAACAGTCACCGGGAATCTCGTCTGCATTCCGTAGTCGACAGTTTGCGATGCAGTAGGAAATGTGACGCTACTCATCGCAAAGCACCTGTACGCAATGCTGGTGCGCTTTCCGCTGGCGGCAGCACTTTCTATAGTTATGCAGGACTTTTATGAAGTGGCTGAGTTCCCTGGTGGTACAGGCTGTGTCGACTACACACACGTGCGTATTAATAGCTTTGGTGGGGACGCCGCCGAAGTGTTCCCTAAGCGCAAAGGCCATTTCTGCTTTTCCTAAACACGACGACAATTTCCGCCTCTTTCGGTACAAAATTGACTCGGTGCTGTGTCTGTGTGCCTCGTCTATCCTTTCGTCCCGTCTAGGGCGCTGTTTCTTGCTCAGAAAGGCATTGCTTGTAGCACAACGCTACGTAAAATTTCAAACACATAAAAAAGAGGTGCCCCTATCACGGTTTTCTTTATCTGCTTCACCATCATGCAGCGAGACACTGCTGCACCCCACGAGACAGAATTCTGCTGAGGGCAATGTCCTGACCCCACCTTTTTCTCTTGTTTACCAAGCTCAACAAAAGGATACGAATCACATTTGTTCCCAGAACTTGTTTTTTTTTAATATATAACTACGACCTAGCCCACTACAGGCATGCACACAGGCGAACAGAAAGGCAAATACTGTGAAAATCGCGTCACCTCGTGAGCCAGGTCAGCACATATACAGGCCGTGGCGTTCGATTGAAAAAAAAAAAAAAAAAAAGACGAAAGAACCCAATGCGATGCTTGCTTCGCCTCCAAACAAGCACCCGTGGAGAAACGCGCCGCATTTGGGTGGCTACTAAAACCAGCGGGCAACGAACGCTTTACAGAAGCAACACTGCGCATCGCTGTGGCGGCAGGCACCACGTGGCGGCAGGCACCACGTGCCGTTCGTTAGGTGTAAAATGGCAGGAATATGCTTGTGGCCCTTTGTTTTTATAGTTATTTTAAAACGTATGGTCTTTTTTTGATAGAATGCATGCCTTACGCGAACAACTTCATTATTACCCTCGTTAGCAGGCGAGCAGCGTGTTTCTGCTTTGAAGCTTGTTCTTGACTTGACCAAGCAAGACAGCCTGAGCATCTATGAAACGCGAAGGCTGACTTGGGGAAGTTTTGAAGTAAGCATGAAAACTGCTGTAGTAATTACACTTTTAAAGAACGGACACATAGTACAACAAATAACCATTACCCAATTTTTGTGTTGTTTTGTCTATCTCGCACACTCGGAACACATTTATTTCTGACGATGACAAGCATCGTAGATAAATGTTTTATACCATGCCCTTTCTTGTATGGCTTCATTCCAGGAGAAGGTACGCTTACTCTTATTGAAAATCTGACGTGTTGAACTTGCCCTTTGAAAACAGTTGGATTGTATGTGCAATACTTCTTGTCGTCAGCAAAGCATTCGACAGCATGAGTCATGTCATTTCGTTAACCAAGCTTTCCGAATGAGGGTTTTGTGGCACATTCTTGATGCTCCTGAAAAATTTTTGCATCATATACTCCAGCTTACCTGGCCCGAGCTGGCTATGACCGATTTCCTAGTGTCCCAATCCTCTGTTATTATACAGCTGAACCCCTCAATAACGAAATCACCTGGGACATGATTTTTGTTTGCTTTTATGAGAATTTCATCTTGAGAAAATGGAAAAATATGCCTGCCAATTACTTTCTCCAACCAAAATTTATTTAATGAGGTTGATGATCTAGCTTTGTGTCTGTCATTTCTTCGCAGATGCTTCATAGACGGAGCACGTGTGCCATTGTTAAGTGCGGCTATCATGCTGCTTCTTTATTTGAAAATTTTTGGTAGCGGGCTGCGTGGGATGCCTAAGTCATCTGCAATAGCTGCCCTTTTTCTGCCTTTTACAGCTTTGGTGATGATACGAGACTTTAAAGCATCAGCAAGCAGTGAAGTAGACGCACGTCAGCAAGCAGTTATGCCGTGTAAAGTATGACACATGCAGTGTAAAGTATGACATTACTGTCGTGTTTGTCGGCATGACAGTACTTTCGTGCGTATAGTCGCTTAAAGGGGCCATGAAACACTTTTTCAAGTAACCATGGAATGAATTTACTAGAAGAGCTTATTGCCTTACGAATTCAAGGCCGCAAAAATTAAAAAGATCCGTCAAATGCAAGTGGAGTTACAAAGATTTGTCGCATGCTGCAAATGCATCCTCTCTTCTCCCGTCCCAACGAAAGTGCTGGAAGCTAAGCAGGGAGGGATGGCATGGCCGCAGAAAAACTTAACGCCCGCCTTGTGGCCTTTAGCACTTCTTTCTTTCTTTTTCTTCGAATGCGCGACTTTCTCAGTGCGATAGCGTGCGGACGCGTAGAGAAGTAACGGCTTCTCGCGGTGATCTCTGTAACGAGCGAGCACGCCATGTTCCGATCAGCCAATGATAGATGGGCTCACTACGAGTGATTTTTGGGCTTATTCTGTCATTTTTTGAGAGAACAGAAACCAATTTTTAGGTGACTGATAATTTATTGTGAATTCCAGGCCACGTGCTGCGCTATAATATTTGGCTCGCGTGTTGTCGAGAGCCTCTACCACCGACCGGCAGTGTTTTCCGACCATGCTCAAAAAGTGTTGCAGGGCCCCTTTAAGACTCCACTTGTCGACTTCTTCGTCCTTGGAGTCATTATAGATTGTTCTGAAGGGGAGGGGAGAAGAGGAGAAAGAAAGAAAGAAAGAAAAAAAAAGGAAGTCTTGTAGGTACATTCTCATTGGACTGAACGCAAACGGTAATAGTTGCACTCAGGCTTGTTGGCCAAAGTATGTGCTAGACTTGTCCAATGAGTGGTGCTGCCATTTTTAACCTATGGGTTCCGAACTAGCTCATGGGTAAAAAAAAGCGTTGCAGATCACTACCTGAATCTTATGTTATTGCGGGAGTGCTTTTTAAACTCTCTTGCTCTTGAAAAGTGCAAATACATAGAAGGCTAGGGACATTTGCCGGTGACACCAGATTTCTTCGGTTGCCGCAGAACTTTCGCTCTTGAGGGCTTTTGTTATTAGGAGATTCAGCTGTACTATAATGTTTGGGTGAATGACTTTGCTTGTGTTATTTTTTGTAGATTGTATCAATACACAGATGATACTGCCATAGTAATGCGGTCAACCAACTCTATGCATTCTATTGCTTAATTGCAGGCTGTGGTAAATAAAGCTGTAGGTTGGTTTTCTCCTAATTTAATTTTTATTGGTACTTCGAACACAAAACTTATCAGCTTTTATTATCCGCTGGTAAAGACAGACATCAGTTATATGTTTGTATTACACAATTAAAAATGTTCTCTGCATGTACATGAACCTCTAATGTTGAATTTGAATGACAGAGTCAGAGCAAATTTTTCTGCTCAAAATTTTGGGGCAGGGGTGTTCCAATCGCAGAGTTGAGGGCAGTAGTCAGGTCAACTGTGAGGGCAGAAGTCAAATGTTCTGATGAGAGAGTCGGAGTGTATGCAGAGTGACAATGACTCCGTGGAGCAGGAAAAGTTGCTCCGCCAAAATCGGTGGAGTGGACTGGAACTCGGCGTGCCATACACCCGTGACAGTGATGGGATGGGGGTTTTTGCCGCTGTGTGAATGACCCTCGATACGTTCGCCCACTTGAGGGTGCCGTGGCTGTCGCGTGTTTTGGCAGTAATGTGGACGACATGGCCGACAAGGGGGGGCAAATAAATTTGTCGCAGAGGGACAGCAAACAGCTGCGTATGTAAAATTCAACAGAGGATATTAGTAGAATGGAATACTACACGCAAGGTATTCTGACCAAGTCAAGAACTTCCTCTTCTACCTTGCTCTCCATATTTGCTCCAGCGGTGCAGATTGTGTTCCTATCGTGGATTTGGAGGCTTTGCTCTACGCCAGAGTCAAGTGCTTGCTCCCAGAGTCCATCGGATACTACGACTCTGCATTGGAATCCAACATAAAAGAGTGTGGCTTCTATAAAATACTCTGGCCTTTTCTTTGACAGGGATGTTCCCTGAAGCTTTCGTCTAATAATGTATGCAAAAAGTTTGTGTGGTATCATGTGTGTTGTAAAACTTGAGCCCCTTTATGTTTGAAAACTTGTGAAACAATATGCTTTAAGTTACAGTGTACTAAGGTATGGTCAATGCACAATCCATTTGCAGATGAGGGTCAACTCTATTCATTGTTCTAGCTTAAACTAAAAAAAAAGGCTATGATCTCAATCTCAATGCCTATAGTGATGTTTTTAACCCTTTCAGATATAACTACTTCAAATTTACACAGCATTAGTTCAAGGCACTCAATTTTGCTGTGAAAATAATTTTGTGATGCATTGAGCTACTTGTTTTATAGTTATTAATCTTGCTTCAATTTAATTTTAACAGATATTTATCCTGAAAATGCTAAATTTTTGAACCCGGGCTGTCGCAGGAGCCAATGTTTCGACAAGTGGTGCCATCGTCTTAGTCGCTGCTTGGAAGAAAACTAGACACTTTTCGAAACTTTGGCTCCACCGACACTCGTCCAGTCTCTTTTTTATCATGTCAAGCTTCTACCAGTGAACTTCTGTCTTAATTGTATTTATCCTGAAGTCATTCATGTTCTCTATTGCTCAAATGGACACTAAAGAGCGAAACAAGTTTTCGCATATGAGTAAGTGCACTTTCACAGTCCCGAAAACACCATTCTTACCGCGACACGATGCTTGGCAAACAACGTTTTTCTCCAAAAAAATTTGATGCTCAAAAGGTTAAACTGGGTATCAGGTACAACTCTACCTTTATTGCCAGAAGTTCAATGGTTTTCCAGGAGATGCATCAGTGTTTGCTGACCTTTTGTTCCAAAGTTGTCATATATCATTGCACAAGATACGTCTCAGTACACTTGTGTTTGTATACTACTCACCGTACCGGTTATCATACCCGAATGCTCACCTGAAGGTCATTGGATTAAATCCTGGCTTCGATGGTCGCATTTCACTGGAGGCAAAGTGCTAGAAGCCTACGTGCTTAAATTTAGGGACATGTTCAAGAACCCCAGATGATCCGAATTTCCAGAACCCCACTATAACCATCATCATTAGCCTGACTATTCCCACTGCAGGGCAAAAACTTCTCCCATGTATCAAGCTGGTCCTGTACTTTCTGCTGCTTTGTTATACCTGCAAACTTCTTAATCTCATCTGCCCACCTAATTTTCTGTCTCCCTATCACACGTTTGCCTTCTCTTGGAATTCAGTCAGTTACCATTAAAGGGACACTAAAGGCAACCCTTAAGTCTACATTGATTGTTCAAATAGCGTTCCAAAAATCTTGTAGTTTTACTTTTTTTGCCAAGAAAGTGGTTATTTTGAAATAAAATCACGTTTTAGTGGTCCGCATTGGGATAGCGCACTTCAAATTACCCTCCTCAAATGGAACATCTCACATCACAGTTGCCGTGCACTACATTGTCCAGCTTTACTGTGCAGCCGCCGACACAAGTAAAAGCAGTACGAAAGCAGCAGGAGCCACAGCAGCAACAACGGCCATTGAACAATTTCCTGTCATTGGCTCCGAGATGGCATATGTGCTTGGTTTAACTGGACCCTGCTAGATGGCATGACCTGTCTGGTTGTGACGAAACCAAAAACACATTTTTTCTGCCATGTCTTGTTCACCCAATGGACGCTCATTAGCGTACCTTCTAAACTTGATACGCGTCCTGCAGGAATGCAAGCGGTGTCTGTGTGCGCTGCAGGGAACGCTCATCGACGTCGCTGGGACACACAGCCCATAAGCTCGCACGAGTGCACAAGATATGGCGGAAAAGCCATGTTGCCACACTGAATTTTCTAAAGGGTCTATTGAACTTTTGAACCGCTCGCGTCATTCCCTATAGTAACGTTCGGAGGTTCTTTTTGTGATGAATCAAACAGACATGAACAAGCAGCATTTTATTATGTCTCTCGATGCACGGAAGGTTCTTAATCTAGTGCAGCTAGTTTGATTACTAGTGATTAATGGTAGGTGTATCTTTGACGTAATCTGGATCATTTTGCGAATGTCCTATCGTTGCGCATGTGTTCTCGTGCATTTACCGTAATTACTCGAATCTAACGCGCACCTTTTTTCCGGTTAAGCGAGTTCATAAATCGCATGCGCGTTAGAATCGAGTACGAACAAAAAAATTACGGTCAATCTATTGCCATCGCAAATCCAAAATGGCCGCCCCCTACGTGCGTTGGCATGGTGCGTCGGCTATTTCTGCCTATGTGTTTACCATGTGCGGCACTTCGTACGTGTGCTGAGAAGTTCGTCATCTAGTAGTGCATTAGCATCGACGACTCGGAAGGGCCGACTCCAAAAACTCGAGTGCACCACGATGCCGCTTTTAAAAGAAAAGTCATCGCGTGTGCAGAAACGGACGGAAATCGGGCCGCATCGTGGTCCTTCTCGAAACGTGCGTGCGGGACCGGCGGAAACAAAAAGCAGAAGATTGTGGACAGCAAAGCTTCACGCAAAGGCTTCAGTGAACCACAGCAGGGTCGGTTTCCGCAAATTGAAGAGCTGCTCCGCGAGTATGTGCTTGAGGAGCGAGTGGCACAGCGGCCCATGACGACAGAACTGCTCCAAGTGCGGGCTATGCAATTAGTCTTAGAAAAAAGTCTAATGCGGAGCCTGTTTAAAGCGAGCAGGTGCTGGCTAATTAACTATATGAAGAGGAAAGGCTCTTCCCTCCGAAGGGGAACATGCATATGCGAAAACTTTTGCGGAGAAGTACGATGAAAAGCTTTACAGTTTTCAGAGGTTCGTCCTAAACTTGCGGCGCAACAATGGCTACCTGCTTGGGCAAATCTGGAATGCCGATCAGACGCCTCTTTACTTCGACATGCCTGGCACCACAACTGTCGAGAAGAAGGGGGCGAAGCAAGTTCGCGTGCTGACATCGGTCCACGGTAAAACTACAGTGACGGCAATGCTCTGTTACACGTCAGATGGGCACAAGCTTCGCCCGTACCTCATATTTAAATGGAAGACAATCCCGAAAGGAATCGTTTTTTCGAGTGGTGTGATCGTGCGGGCCAGCAAAAAAAAATGGGTGCGCGTTGCAATCGATGTCTTACGTTTTTTTTTTTTTTTTTTCGCGGTGGAAATCGGGTGCGCGTTACAATCGAGGGCGCGGTAGAATCGAGTAAATACGGTATCTTAATTTCTCCGCAAGTAGGGTACTGTTAGTTGATAATGTTGTCGTGTTAGACGTCATGCATTGAGATTTCACTCTCACGTAAATTGTTATTTGACTTTAGTGTCCCTTTAAAGACCAGCTGTCATCCTGCCTTTGCACTACGTGCCTGGTTCTTGACCGTTTCTTCCTATATTTCAACTATGATATTCTCAAGCCCCGTTTGTTTCCTGACCCACTATGCTCTCTGTCTCTTAAAGAGCCAGTAAACAACCCTGAGCTCTTAAAGTTGTTATGAAGAGAAATGTACTTTGGCTATGTGAACATGCTGCTGCAAAAATTTTGCAAATGCATGCCATATTAAGGAAGTTACAGGGGTTAGAACATCGCTTTGAGTTTGTTTTAAATTTTCGCGCGGTCATGCCACCCTTCTCTGCCATGGAAAGGGAAAAGGCGAAGCTCACCATGCTGAGCGAATGACCGAGCAGGGCATCCCCAACATGAGCACATGTCCTTGTCATTCTGACCCTGCCACGACAACGTCACACGACATCAACAATATGTCATCGGTCCGCAGCGAACGACTGAGCAGGGCATTCCCGACATGAGCGTATATCATAGCGGCGTGGAGAAAAAACGCAGTTTGAGGAGCACCCCTCCTCTAACGGCAAAGTATCGAAACCCCTTTTTATCTTGGTGCTTTCGTTCTGGCAATACCGCTTCTTCCGGTAGTCTTGGGCTCTACAAAACGGCAAAGGGCAGCGCAGAAATATGAAAATATGGACTGCGCAACTGAAACTGCATCACCGTAGGGCCATGACACCGTTTCGTAGGCTAAAGGACCAATCGACGAGCTCAGTTGTGTGTAAAGTTGCCCATGGGCAAGCTTTTGTCACTGCGTGCGTATGGGGAGGATCGGTTAAGGGAAAGAAACAGGCACGGGATTATTTTTTCGAGATTAAGAGTTTGCGTGGTGTGCAGCGCTGTAATATGTAGAAAATGTGATCGCAGCGGTCTACTGTACGAGTTGGCGACCTTTTTCACAGGGTGTAAAAAAAAGTCGGAGATTGTTTACTGGCCCTTTAAGGTTACACCTGTAATTTTTTTGCCATCACTCTCCGCGTCATCCTCTAAGTTGAACCGTTTTTGTAAGCCTCTAGGTTTCTGCTCCGTAGGCAAGTACTGATAAGATTTAAGAACTTTTTGCTGGGTGAGTTGGTGCATGTCTGTGGTATGTAACATTGTGCAAACATTGGGACGAACACAGGAAGTAAAGAAAAGAAGCGCAAACATTTGCGCATCTTTACTTCCTGTGTTCGTCCGATTGTTTACTCAACGTTGCATACCACAGACCGGTAAGATGCACCTTGCTGGTGAGGGATATTGGTAGACTACCATTCATGACTTGAGAACGCTTGCTGAACATGCTATACCCCATTCTTATTGTTCTAGTTATTAAATGTGAAGCATTTCTTGGCGAACATCGGCGACTTTGAGCGTATCTATCTATTTATCTATCTATCTAGCCGCCCACTCCTTCCCGTCTCAATAATGGTACCGACACCGAAATTTATATCGATACCGAAATTGGTATGGCATAACATGACTGTATCCTGAACATAATTGATTAGTCATAACATGAAAATCATGACATGTATGTCATGATTTACATTTCATGGTCTTGCTGCTCTTGCGGTAGTTTCGTTCACATGAGATTTTGCAAAACTGGTATGGTATGACAAAAATGCATAGCGAACACAAGTGACAGACCCTAACGCGGAAATCATGACATGTATGTCATAATTTTGATGTTTTGCCCAGTCATGACTACACACCATGCTCATGCTGCGCTCGCAGTCGTTTCGCTGGCTTCACATATATCAAATTTGGTCTTATGTGAGGTCAAGGGATGACGAATGTATATGACTGGTGCAAACATGAAAACCATGTCATGTTCATGTCATGTAAGAACATGACTGTCATGTAAGAACATGACAACATATCACACATGCATTCGCAGTCCTTTCAGTGACATGAATGGATCACGAAGGCAAATGACACATCCAAACATGATAATCATGATATGCATGTCATGTAAAACATGACTACCTGCTACGCTCATAGCGTCCTCGTGACCATTTCACTAGCTCCAAATATACGAAATTCGGTATTAGGTGGCGTGAATGGACGACAAAGGTAAATGACACATTCAAACATGATAATTTGATATGCGTGTCACGTAAAACATGATTACATACTACGCTCATAGCGTGCTTGCGGCCGTTTCGCTAGCTCCACATATACGAAATCTGGTATCATGTGTCGTGAATGGACGGCGAAGGTAAATGACACATTTAAACATGATATGCATGTCATGTGAAACATGATTACATGCTATGCTCATAGCGTGCAGCAGCCGTTTTGCTAGCTGCACATCAACGAAATTTAGTATTACGTGACATGAACAGTGAAGGTAAATGATACTTCCAAACATGATAATCATGGCATGGAAGTCATGTACGGCATAATTTATGCCACCTCGTAATGTGCTCATTTTAAAGTGACATATCAACCTTCCTCATTCGTGCTTCGCATATCATCAATTGCCACAGTATGTGAGATCTGCCACTTTTATCACTCTTACGGTTTGGCTCTGCGGTTACTACATGTTCTAAGCTAACATGTTCCTTTAAAACTTGAAGTATCTTGCCACTTATCGCAAAAGGCTGTTTAGGCAGACAAGTTATTCTTTGACAACTCTATTGGTATCCATTTAGCTACCATGGGATCATTACCGAAAAAAAAAATGAGGCTAAAACGTTTCGTTCTTGAATTTCACGCTGGAATTTCGGATCGTTAATGTCAGCGTAATGTCGCAGGTTTCAGTCTTTTCTGTGTATATTGGGCAGATTGATGTGATAAAATTTTTGTAAACTTCAGTCTCTGGTATCCAGAAAATACAGTGAGGCTACTCTCTACTCATCAAAAGGAAGAGTAAATCATACAAGATGCCGTCATGCTCGTCCAGACGTCTTGGAATGGGAAGGCAGTATTACCTTATGTATTGTCTTTTTGCTTACCAAACGTCTTGCGGTGAGAATGATGCTTTCAACATTGTGAAAAGGTGGTGCGATAATGAGGGAGAAATAGTTTTTCTCTTTAGTGTGCCTTTAAAGGGATACTGAACAAGAATTGGGAAGCTGATGAAACTTCGAAATTTGACTTGGAAGATGCCACTGTTTAGATAAATGGAGTTTATTTCCCTTGGGCAAGTCAACAATGCCAGCCGTTGCCCGCGTCTTCTCGACTCGCCCAACTCCCACTTCAGTTCCTAAACCAGTATGCACAGGAACAGCAGTACTCAAAGCTTAGGGCTGGGGCAAAGCACAAGCGTATGCGCTCCATGGCAAAAGGAGAGAGAGAGGGGGGGGCCATTATCCGCCCCTGCGAGTGCTTTGAAGACGCTGCTGCTACGTAGCGCCGCAGTCACCCCTGAGGAAGGAACCGAGTCGGTTTTGAAACATCGGGTTTCTTCAAAACTTTTGGTTGGTGTCTAAATCATCTTCCAGTTTATTTCCCATATTTTTGAACATTTGGTTGTATTTTTGTTGGATTGTCAGCGCACGGCGGTTACTCGCAAGAGTGAGCCGTGATATCACACTCACCAAAGAGCATGGGGAAAAGGAAGATGAAGTGGATAATCACTGGGTGTGGGCTTCTTAGCGCTGATGTTTTTTTGCTAATTTAGTAAGTTTTCTTACTCGTCTTGTGCATCTTACTGCCAAGATTTGGCCACCACCTTCGCGGTGCACCAGGCGCCATGTCTCCAAGACGCCGAAGCCTTATGTTAGGCTGCCACGACGTCCGAAAGCTTCGGCTACTGGTGGGGGCCATTCTTCTCGGCGCCCATCAGATGACGAAGTGATGAATGCGTCCAAACAGCAAGATAACCCCGTTTTTCACGGACCCGAGGAGGACTGCGACGGCCCCTCGACGACACCTAACGCCAACAATGAGTGTGTTACTTCGAAGAAGGCGCGAACTGGCGCGAAAGCAATTGGCGCAAAGAAGGCGCGAATGCAATTGATCGATTTGGTCTTGTTGTACTGAATGATGGATCAGTAATGTTTTTAAGAGGTAATAATTATGCCAGCTGTCTAGATTTGGCTATAGCCTCCCCTGACATTGCAGGAGATATGAACTGGTGTACAGACCTCGAAACACGAGGGAGTGACCATTACCCAGTTCTCATGCAACACCCAAAAATGCAAGTACAAACGACCACATTGATTTCAAAGCTAACTGAATGGAAACTATTTCGTGAACATACTGGATGTGACTTGATGAGAGATAATGAACTGGATACATTTATGTCCTGCATTAAAAGCAGTTACTCCTGTGCGACAAGGTTTACGGCTGTCCCAGCGGGCCACTGCAGTGTAGATGCAGACTATGAGCGCCTACGAGCAATTAGAAGATGAGCAGAATGTCGATATCGCCGCACAGGGAAGCTAGAAGATTACAAGAAGAGTCGGGCCACACACATTTAATCAAACAGACACATGCAAAAGTTTGGTCGAAAAAAATGGCATGATTTCTGCAATTCATTGACCCCATTTGCTTCACTTCCAAAAATCTGGCAAACAATCGCTGCTCCAAGTCATCCAGTATCCCAGCGAAACCCATTCAGAGCATTGGCTATATCTCTTGGATTATCCGAATTTGATGTTTCTAATAGGTTTTGAGTAATGCTGACTGAAACTGGGATATTGGTTCACAACACTACTGCACTGCCTAGTTCTGTAGAGCAGCAAATCCAAGATGCGTACGCTTTATCACATGCCCAACTGGATAACACGTATTCTCTACTAGAGTTGCGTACTGCTCTATCACTAACGTGCGTAAGAACGGCAACTGGTCCCGTCAACGTATCGTACGGTGTTCTGAAAAATGTAGTACCCAACGGCATGCCAGTTCTTCTACGAATATATAACGACATGTGGGCAAAGGCGTACTTTCCAATGTGTTTGAAGGTCGCGAGAATCGTCCCACTGCTGAAGTCCGGTAAATCACCGCTTTCGCTTGACTCGTTCTGAACACTTAGTCTCACTAGCTGTGTATCTAAAGTCATGGAAAAAAATGGTTGACTGAAGATTACAGTGGTGGATTGACGCTAACAACTCTCTCCCAGAGCAGATGGCTGGCCTCGGACGAAGGCGATGCACCATGGACTGCGTCTTTGACCTCGTTACATTTGTAGAACATGAGACGAGCTGTGGAAACATGGCTGTTGCGGCGTTCATAGACATTAAGAAGGTGTTCGACACTGTGAGCCATCTTTCTATGCTGCATGGGCTTACCTCACTGTGGGTTCACGGTCGTATCCTTCAATGGATCGCCAACTTCCTCCGTAACAGACAAATATACATTTCAACCAATAACGGAGACAGCGATCTTTCAACATAAGCAGAGGTGTACCCCAAGGAAGCGTTCTAAGTCCACTTTTTTTCAATGCTGCAATGGCAGGTCTTCCAGAAGTGCTGCCCGAAGCCTTGAACATATCAATGTATGCAGACGACAAATTCATATGGACGTTTCACAAATCACTTGAAGTGATCGAACAACGGCTTAAATAAGGGCTAAATGCGATAAGTGATTACCTCAAAGAGCGAGGCATGTAGATTTCTCACGCCAAATCTGTAGTTCTGCCATTCACGAGAAAGACAGTGAAAAACTTGAGGCTTTTTGTGGATGGCCAGAGAATCGAAATCACACGAAAGCATCGCTTCCTTGGCGTTACCTTAGATAGCCAACTCGGATGGAGTCAGCATATTGCTGATCTGGAAAATCAAGTGAACGGCACCATAAATGTTATACGTCGCATCGCGGGAACAAAATGGGGCGCTACTTCAGCGTCTCTACTCCACGTTCATTGTGTACTAATCCGACAGAAAATTGCCTACTCTACGCCAGTTTTCCGCAACATCTCCCAGACATCGCTACACCGACTTCAGCTGTTACAAGCACGAAGCTTGCGCATATGTCTGGGGGTTCCGCAGGCAACATCAAGTTCTCTGACACTGGCAGAGGCAAGAGAACCCAACTTTATAGTAATTAGAAATGTGGAGACATGTCGGCATTTCTTTCATCTAGCCACGCAACACCCTTCTCATCTGCTCATACCCAACATCGTGAACCGTGTTGCAGCGCAAATACACCATGTGTACCAACTGTACATTTCCCAACTTCCTGTGTCGACACATTGGCCACTGGACCAAAACAACCCTCCATGGCTGCTTGAGCTACCAACTATTGAAACGTCAATACAAGGACTTCGCAGCAAACATGAAGTGCCAACCGTTGCCGCACAGCAGTTGGCATCGCATCATCTGTTTGACAGGTACCAAGGATACACTCACGTGTACAATGACGGCTCCGTCACCAAAGAGACAGCGACATCAGCATTCATAATTCCGGAATTACACGAAGAATATGCATCTCGGCTGGCCCACCTCTCCTCTTCAACATCGTCAAAGCTCGTAGCGATTTTGCTAGCCATAAACTTTATTATACTGTCAACGACACCAAGAAAATGGGTGGTAATTACAGACACTCTGGCAGCACTGGCATGTGTGGAAAATGCCACTTCAAGACACATTGATGTGCGTATAGTATATGCTATACTAAAAGAGCTCTTAGAAGCTACGAAGTCGGATCATTGAGTGGCATTTTAGTCGGTTCCCAGTCACTGCGGAATTAAGGGAAATGAAATGGCGGACGAGTTGTTGAAAACCACTCATAATTCTACACAAACATGCCTCATTCCGGTATCTCAATATGATGTAAATAGAATTTTAAAAACAACAAAACGTGAATTATGCCTGTCTACCTGGTTCACAGACATAACAAAGAATCGATCCTATATTCTGTTGATCCTAATCTTGAATACCAATTAGACCGTGACCTCCCAAGACGTATCGATACACTCATTCATCGTCTATGACTCGGAACTACTTACACAAAGCACTTCCTACTTCGTATTCAGTGTGCAACATCGTCAGCATGTTCATGCAGCTACGACGATGAGGATATCTGTCACCTCTTGCTCGACTGTCTGAAACATGACACACACCGAAGGCGACTAGAACAGGAACTGCATAAGTTAGATCCCGAGCGGCCATTTACGTTGAATAAAATACTAGGTCCATGGCCATCCAAAATAAACGGCAAAGCAATGAAGGTGCCGCAACATGTCTTCGAAGAAACGAAGATTTGTGACGAATACTGAGTGGACAAAAGTTAAAAGTGAGCGTGGCGTCTACGTGTTTGTTCTGCCCATAGGAGAACTTTTGCTCTCACCCAAGTAGGACTGTATGTTACTGTTTTTCTTAAATATTTTTTATTTGTACCAATCAACTCGAAAGGGGTAGCCGTCGCCAAGTAATGGTGACAAAAACTCCTTCGTTTATTTTATATCCAATAAAAAAAAAAGCATGCAGGATGCACGTGTTCTTGTCCTTCTCTTCCTTTTATTTACCTCTCCTATCATCCCACTCTTTCCCTTCCACAAAAACGCTTGTGCTTTGCCCCAGCCCTAAGCATTGTGCACTGCTGTTGTTGTGCGTACCTGTTAGGGAACCGAAGTGGTAGTTGAGCGAGTCGAAAAGACGCGAGCCACGGGTGGCATTGTTGACTTGCCCGTTTCAAGTGTGTGACGTCTCCAAACGTCAGCTTCTCCAGTTCACAACACGGTCACGTGTGACAGTCTGTTCATTGAAATTGTTATTTTCGTAATTGCTGCTTGGGATGAAGGTTGTTTCTATCTATTTCGGGGTCCGATCTTTCAACTTGGCTGATAATCTAAGCGGCAAAATTTTGTTCAGTATCCTTTTAAGTTCTCGCCTTATTTTGTAACATGCTTGTGAGGGGAATTTGGAATGTGCTACATCAACTGTCTTAGGCATCATATAGCAGGCATTTGATACACTTTATTCTTTGTACCCCTTTCCATCAGCCCTGGTTTGTGAAAGGCAGAGAATTTGATACCTAGCCATTTGGCAGTCCTTTGGTTCAACACAGTTAAGGCACTGCCTGTCGGATAATCTTTGGCGAGCCTCCTGTTTTGTTGCTTTCCTTTCTTTTTGCGTGCCATCAGCATTAATAGCCTCTGCACATTTCGACAAGCCATTGTACGTCAGTACACGCACCATGTGCAGATCTCAGCATGTCACTTGCCCTCGCTTGAATGTCATTTTAGCTCCTCCTTTTTTTTTTTGTTATTGAAGGGCAGAGGTCGAGCTCTTGTCGTGGCATTTGTGATGGAGCCGTGCTTTGAAGGGCTGTTGTATCGCGAGAGCATTTTTCTTCAAACCCTTGCAGCTTTTTGTTATGTGAGTCTCTTAAGACATTATTACCTTTTTCAAACTGAAACCTGCTCACGTACCATTACTTACCTTGTTATTATTATCAAACCTGAAGGAATGGTGTCCCTTTTTTAGGGGGTCCAGGGAGATGTGCTTGAAGGGATGCAGAGGATTCAAGAAACGTTTTGGCTATATTAGCATACTGCTAGAGAGGGAGAGAGAGACAGAACTCACTGTAGCTTTTATAAGGTACCGGAAAAACTACAAAGAAAGGTGTGCACATACATATGTCCTGTTTTTACCAATATCTTATTATAGAAAAAAAAAGCACAAAAGATTGCCTTACTCACTATGGTTCTCTAGTTGCCTGACTCGTGACACATAGGTTGCGGGGTTGAATTCCAAGTATGATTAGTTATAATTTTTAAATTATCAAGCATTTCATGTGCCTTCTGAGTGAAATTTTTCTTTGAATAAAAGAGTTACAAAGTAATTCAGCATGTCTGAATAATCTGGAGGAAGAACTATGCAGTAAAACGAGAGCCATTCTGAAATCATTTGAACTCAAGTTTAACGAGTTGAACATTCACGAATGATATCCCACCTTAATTTCAATAAACTTTCAATAAAACCTATAAAAACCTTGACGTGGGCTGGCTCATGAATGTTAGCATACAATAACTTTTGTTCAAGTTAGTTTAGAACATTCAATCTTATTATGACAAGAGTATTATGACATGCTTATTTACCTTGTAATTCTCCCAGTTTTGAAAATACCTTTCCTGAAAAAAGCCGATGAACTGTTTGGTATTTTGAAAAGCATATATTATACAAGAGAAATAATTGTGTACTTCAGCATGAACTTCGCAAGTTTCATAAAAAAATTCATCAAGAAGCAAAAGGAAAAAAATTTAAAGATTCGTGCTGCTTCTTAAGTTAGCTATTGTTGCTGCTCATGAAGTCATTTTCATTGATCCTTCATTATTCATGTATTCTCACCATTGATGTATTGTTCTTGATGTGCAGGGAGCACCTTCAGTCAAAACAGAATAAAAAAAGGGGGAGGGGCACATGCAAATGTTATGTACAGTATTTGTCTTAGAATCTGTCGTGACTAACAATGAAGTACGTAGCAAATGTAACTCAAAAAATACTTCAGCCACTTTTTTCTTGGCAAATATGCATATATCAGTGGTTTGCCACATAGTTCACTGAATGTTTGTAAACAAACCTGTGAAATTTTTAAGTGCGAAATCAGCAAGCAAAAAGACATTTTGATTTTTGTTCGTTAAATTGTCACTGTGTTTTTGGAACACATTCGTGTAGTTCTGTGAAGCGAAGCATGAATTGCTGAATAATTTGTGGTCTATGTCATTAAAATGAGCGGAGATCTGCAAGAGCATCTTTTCTAGAGTTTCTGTTACTTGTAAAAATGTCTCTACTGCTTTCATTAAGATATCCGTTTTCCATCGAATGCCTTTCATCCTTCCATGTCTTTACTCATCTCTTGCGTCAGTGCTCTTCTGCTTTGTGTTTCAGCTGGTCACCCCACAAATTTGCCTCGAACTAAAGGGCTGTCACATGACATTTGCAATATAAGGTCTTTGAAATGTTTTTTTTCTTTTTTATTTTCTGCAAGTCAGTGCTGCTTGAAGACATGTTTTCTTGCATGTTTGCCTGGCATTTTATAATGGCATGCTTAAAATTCTGCAGCTGCGTAGCTCCTTCCTAGTTGCTGCCCATCGCTTTAGACTTGCCATTGAAACCTACACATGCCATTTTCCTGCATAAATGCTTGCTGAAGTGCAGCTGTTGTAAGAAATGTCACTCGCTATGCTGCCACCAGAACAATTCTAAATCTGTCAGCGTGTCTTGATATGCTGCAAAATGTCCGTGATCACTTCGTGGCCATTGTCATATCTCCATGAACACAATGCTAACTTTTTTTTTGGTTTTCGTATGTGTTTGCGTTCAGCTACTAGATTGAGTTGAGAAAGTGACTGCATTATTTCGTTGCAAAGCCACACTTTGAATATGTTGTTTGTTTTTTCTTGTTTTTCTTACTTAAAACTTCAGAGCAATCTCTTGGCTTATTGTAGCAAATGCGATTGCGCATGCATGTGTATGGGGGTGGTTATGCGTAGATGTGAACATGCAATAAAGGTTAAAGTCATTGGTTCTCACGTAAAGCATCCGAGGTTCCACTAGAACATTGTGACATATTGGGATGTGGAGTTGGTGAACAAATGCCACGCATGCCTGAGCGAGCTTCTGTGTGAGGTGAACGGGGGGATTCGTGCTGCTGTATATTGTTGTTGTAGGCTATGTGTCATGTCTTAAAAAAGCTTGCAACTATTCATGTTTTCTCAGCTTATTTTTCCATGTGCATGTTTTGACTGGTTGAAAGATAGTGAAAATATATGTTCAGCCTGTACTTGTATATTAAACAGATTCATTGTGGCGATCGAGCAATAAGCTCTTGGAGAAATGGGAGCGCGTGACTTCGCAACTACAACTTTGATGCCACTTGATCCTGTGAAGGAAAATGGTGCTGGCTTGTGCAGAAATGCTCATCCTATTAATTTCATGAGAATTGCAAGATTGGGTTGACGTTACTATGAGTGTGTTTGTTTTATGCTACACTTACTAATTTCAAATATTGAAGCCTTGTGTCAGGTCTCTTCAAGCAGAGTGACGTAATTATTATTTAATGTTGGCTGGCTAGATGAATGCTATTTTTGTCTGCTGAAACATTCCCCCTTTTTTTTGTGGAGCCAATTCACGCTTGAGGCTTCATTAAGGGCTACTACGTCATCGTACCGCCCTCATTGCTTTTAACAAGCTCAGTGAATTACGTCTGACTGTTAGCCTTTTAGTTACCGGATATGTTGTGAGCTATAATGCTTTCTACATCAATTATTTTTATTTTATTGCATACAGACGCTAAAAGAACTATTACTGCCACATTGACGTTACGCTGCTCATTGACCATAAGTATACCAACAAATGCTAGTATATGTTTTTGTGAACTGAAGCCATAATTTTCAGTTTCGAACCTGAAGTATAAGTCTGTATAAGTTAGTATTTTGTACTGGTTTGTGCTTTTTAAAATACTTTGTATCTTGTATACACTACAGGCTTAACAGTGGCATTGTGGTACACTGGCAAATGCAGCTAAATTTGGAATAATGTGTTTGCGTTTATTGATGCCAAGCTGCACAAGAAAACCGAGGCCTTTGTCAGGCACTCCAGGCTTTAACCCCGGCTTTCCCCTTTGTGTGAAAAAAAAAATTAACTTCACTTCATACTTCATACATAAGTAAACGTTTGATATTTATTCTTGGTGAGAAAGCTAGGAATCGTCTAGCATTTGGAGGGCTGTAGTTTGGGACAGCTTTTGCATCTCAAAGGCACTCCAAGAAATTCAATGTCATTACATTAGCGCAAACTGACATCGCTGTCCAAGGGAACGTAGAAATCGTCATGTAGTAGTGTGAGCTGGGCACCTTTTTCTGGCTTTGCTTCACATCTGAAGAGCATGTGCATTCTACGAGCAACGAAAAATTTAGAAATTTAACATTTGCGGTAGTGAACGACAGCTTTCATATATTGACAAGGGCAGCTTATATTGTGGCTCGTGCCATCTGCGAATAAGTCTTTAAACCAATAGTACTTGCTACATGGTATATGGCTGGCTTGGGTAATACGGCCCCCAATCATTTAGCCGTATGGTCTGTTGACTCGGACAGTATTGAATCAAGATTTGTGGTGCTTTGGACAATTTTTGTGTGAGCCACACTATTCTCTGTGATCTGGAAAAATTCGTGGCCTTGTTTTCACCATTTAACTAAGCCGCATCTGCCAGCTGTGCTCTCTCATAATGACGTACAAATAAGCCTTCGTGCGCTCAATTCCACCCATTGCCTGAGAAATACCTTAGGTGTTGTTTGTAATTGCAACAGCAGCATATGAACCGAATGACCCAATTCGGCACGAATGAGGGCACATGCTAATAATGTACCCACTGAAAACTTCATAAAGCTCTTGATAATTGCTAATTAGGTGAAAATTATACTACAGCAACAGTGGGCACACACTGTACCTAGTTATGTCATGAGAAAAGCAGAATATGTTTAAAAAATTATTGTTTGTAGCATAAATAAATGAGCTTGAGCAGCTGATAGCATTGTTTCAAAAGGTTTTGTCCCTGCGTTAGTATACTACTGGCAACCATTTGCACATTGATACTGCATGTAGCCACTTTAGGTTGAAAGTGTGGTGGTTTGGACTAGCTGGTAGGTCGTGACGATTGTTATAGCACGAGCTCAGAACGACGACTAAAAGACAAGAAGATGAGTGCTAACTTCCAACTGAGTTTATTGTGCAGAGCACGAAACCATATATAGGAGGCAAAAAACCATGTGACAATAGATGAATAATGCAAAGATGAGTAAGGCAAAAAGACAAAAACCAAGAAATTTAAGGAAACGATTCCGGAGACTATTGCGCGCGCCAATACTTCCAAGGAACCTTAATTCCGCTCGTGCATAGCACCTTTACTAAGTGATATGCTGTTAGCCAAAATGGGCAATCTACTGCACAAAAAGTTAGAGGGTACGCATGTCATCAAAGTATTTAGATACGCGGGTGATTTTTTTGGTTGTTCTAAAGAGTAATTCTTCAATGTTCCACTCCATGTCGGCCCAGACGATAAGCATGTTTGAAGATTGTTTGAAGCTCGTTATGCTGACACATGAGATGTCCGGGAATGACACATTACGCTTTTTGGTTTGCAAGCATCTTCATTGGCAAATAGTTCTGCCTGTCTGGCAGTCTTGTACGGCATGCCTTTCTTGTAGAGTTTGCATGCGTCAATTTCAGATTTTTTGAAAGTATTAAACGTAGACAAAATAAAGAACTCTTTCATTAGCCCTGCACTGACCGTGGCAGCTCATGATAAAAGTGTTATTGGCACAGTTACGTCACAGTCTTTTACATGTTCAAGTTTTCGTGCAAAGCATGGTACGTGACATTATAGCGCTGAATCTCCACTTTTCGCTTTGCCACCGTGGAACGTCTTGTGGCATTTTAACATTCCTTGAACACTTCACACTTATTACACAGCTCTTGTTTTCACTGGAGCGTCTAAGCTAGTGCCTGCGATGTGGCTTTGTTCACCAAAATGTGTGGCCACTGTCATGATACGCAAGGAAAAAAAACGATAGAGCCTTTTGCAAATGTATATGTAGGTTGTAAACTAATGCTTCGAGACATGACAGAGAACTCCTTTGGGAATTGTAGAACACTTTATTTAAATCGAAAAGTGATTATCAGCAAGAGGCTTGGCTGAACAGATGCCTGGGAAGAATAGCATGGCTGTCTGCGTGCATATGTGGAACATTTGCCATTGTTCTGTGAGTGAACTTGTTGACATAGAAGTGCATAAAGTTCAGTCTTTGCACATGGAAGTGCGTGAAGTTCAGTCTGGAAGTGCGTGAAGTTCAGTCTGTTCTTGATGCATTGGTGTGGCATTGCACGTGCACATTGCTGAACACATCTCCCAGCTGCTCTTCTAGTTCTGCTTCGCAGGCTTTTGTATATATTTATTAGTACTCAACAATACTTCCCGACTGCCCTTGTCGCAGTGATGCTACTGCGCAAATAACGACACAGCTGTGAAGTGTTCTTGCACATGCGTTTTATAATAGCTCGGTCATACAAAATATAAAATGAAAACACATGGCATGCAGGTGCTCTCTTGTATGGATCGTATGACTCATCGTTAATTGACAGGGGATGACATATAGAGAAGGCCTAACCTCTAACTGATGCTCTTTTTTTTTTCTTTTATGAAAAAAAGAAGGAAAAAAAAGCGGCATTCCTTTGAACGAAAGGCGGCTTGCTCACTTCCGGGCATTCAGGATATGTTATTGTGAAAAGCCTCCTGTTCCTTCATTCGTCGAGGGCTACATCTGGGAACACACGTATTTACGAGGATTGTTTTTTACATGCGATAACAATTTACACGAATCACTCGTACCTGGTAGCATAGCTTTGCTATCCTTGGTTATGAGAAAAATAAATTATAATGTAATCCAATTTAATCCACCACATGATGGATGAACTTGTCCCCTTGCAGTATATGTAAGACACAACAAAATTCCTTGCATTTTTTATTTTTTACAGGAAAGTTGAGTTCATTTTGGCATGCATTAAAAATGTTCTGTGCTTTACGAAATGGCTTGCTATATTATTGCATGTGCAGCAGAATTCCCTGTGTGATGTATGATAAAAGCTGGTGCACTTGCAGGCAACAAAGCAGGAAACTAGGCGAGTTTGTATAGATCCGTAATATATGAGGAGTCTGAAGTGGAGTTAACAAACATATAGAGATCACAACATGGGCATACGTATCACAACATGGGCATACGTGTTGCGTTCATCATCTCTGTGTCATGTGCAGTTTGCCCTCCTCGTAAATTGCTGAAGCATTTGTCAATGGAAGCCTCAGTGAATGAGCCATCTGGAAACTTCCAGTGGGATGGTTACATATCTTAAGCAACATAGATGCTTTTGTGAAATGCTTGTGTTAACACATTTATAGAGGAAGCTGATTGCTCTTCACATTAAAGAAACACTGTTTTGTTCTTTTTGTTTGTATTTATTGAGAGAGGGGGTTGAGCTTTCTTGATTCTATACACCCCCAGCTCTTAAATATAACCAGAGAAGAAATGATATGAGGGCATAAGGGAACTATTACTTGTTCACTTATAAAACAATCGCAGTGGGTTCCCGGCAACAGCTAAGTAAATTTTTTTAATCACCATTGTCAGCATCATAATCATGACTGGCAAACGGGAATCACTATAGGTCAAGAATAGCGGAATGTTGTTAGTAATGTGAAATAAGTTGTTGACAAGATGGGGCGTATTTTGGATCAATTCAAGAGGTCTTCGTCCCGCAGTGTACAAAAATTGTATGGTGATGATGAAATAATGTATTCGGTGAGCATATTCAAAACAGTTCCTGTAGGAAAAAAAGTAAATATAAAAAGATCAGCCAGAAAGGCAATGCTTGAGAGCGCTGAGCCACCATATGGGTCTTGTACAGTTCTCCCTTGACCCCCCCCCCCCCCTTTTTTTTTGTGCTTACGTATTTCCCTCCTTGTACAGATTATGTTGGAGTGCTGGCTTGTATCATGACCCAAATATGGCAGAGCGTGGGCTCACTGTGTTCGCTCTCACATGCTATGTTGTGATCGAGTACTTTGGGTTTGCCCAAGCTTGTGTTTATGTCATGCATTATAGTTTATTGCCGCTTGAAATGTGCTTCTGTATCGTCAAATGCCAATCTGTTTTGACGTGTTCTCGTTGATGTTCTTTAGTAACTTTTCTTTGAGCAGGGTAGCGAATCACGGGCTCCGTAATTGCAGATTTGCGTACATGTTACTCGTATCAAAGTTGAACCGACAGTTTTGCTTTGTGGCTCACGTTGCATGTTGTTCTGCGCAAGTGTTTTCGTATGGTGGAGTGTTCTCTCTTTTTCTGGCTATTCGCAGACTTGAATACGATTGCTTTGATATGTGGAAGCACCTCATCAATATTTAGAGCAAGCGAATTTTAACCTTTCATCAGCGTTCTGAGAAAGGGAAGGAAAAATCTACCTGGCAGCTTGTGCAGATGTCACGAGTGTGACATTCATCTGCGGGTATTTCATTTAGTATTGTAGTAGCTACAAAGTCCTTGATGCTGAAGAAGTGTTCTTTAAGACCATGATTCTGCAATCACAAACTCTTGTGTTATGTGCTTAGAAGTTAAACTTGCACACCTATGAGTTGTTGGTGCTTGCAAGTTGCGTTGCTCGTGCAAACTTGTGCATTACTTTCCTTGTGCAGGCTGGCTGTCTTTAACAGGCATGCACTTTGAGTGATCTCACGAGTCACGAGCTGCCTTTCTCTGTCACTGGTTGTGTTCTTGACATCTACATTATTTGGTGACCCGCTGCAGTTCTGCTTCTTGTGATTCACCTCAGACAGAGCTCCTTGGACCTCACTGTGCCTTGGTTTTAATTCTTCTCGTTTATTCTATGTTCGAGTCTCATTTTGTTCACTTTCCCTTCCGCTCCTTTTGGCTGCTTGCATGGCTGACTTTTCTATTTTCTGCTGCCAACATTTTTTTTTACTTTTTTATAGTTTAAATTCTCTGTTTTGGCACATATACACTGGTGAATTTGCTGCATATCATGAATGGTGGTTCCCGATAGGTAGCAAGGCATTGGTAGTGGTGAGGGAATACGTCTACTTACTACAGGTACTGTAGCGTATCTCATATCCCAACCAGATATCCGAATTGCACATCCGAACCGTGAGACTCAAATAACCAGGAGGATAAGAGTGGGGTGGAGTGCACGAGGCAAGAATTTTGAAATGATGAATAATATTTTACTGCTATCTTTTAAAGAAACTATATTACACCTGCATCTTATTCATACTTATCAATGGGGTAGAAGCCTGGAGGCTTATGAAGAGATAAGAATGGGTGAGAGAGCAAATGTACGCTAATAAAACTTTAGTCTAAATCGAGAAGAAATTGGCGAGGCATGTTCTGAGGAGCCAAGATAACTGCTTTTTAGTAATCGACTTTATTCCAAAGGAAGGCAAGCGCGCGGCAAGATGAGGCAGGTATTAAGGCGGGCAAATGCTGTCATGAAATTCGCACGATAATGTGGCTGCGAGATGTACAGGACTGGGCTAATTATTGAAACATGGTGGCGGCCGTTGTCTTGCATTGGTGGGGGCATAGGTGATGATGAATATGATAATGCACTGGTGTTTTCCCACTTGTTGACACCTGCTGACACATGCTATTTACGGTTTCCCACTTCAAGCTCGCGGTGTCAAAGGGAATTTCTTGCTTCTGTGCGGAGTGAACGGCGCTGTTGACTACATTACTGATAAATTTAGGTTGCAATTCTCTGCTATCTTGAACAACTAAATGAACAGTGTTACGGTGGACGTATAGTCGTAAACAATATGTATCGGTGTTATCATCATCACATACCTGACAAGTCTCCCGCATTGTCCGGGAGACTCCCGGATTTCCACTGTGTCTTCCGTTTGTACGATTGCCATGAAAATCTCCTGAAATCGAAATTTGTGTGCCAGATTTCCATTGACAAAAATGCAGGTCAGTCTGTTCCAGGCTTTTTGTGAGCCCACCGCATTTTATTATAAACGAATTTCAGAAGTGTTTGTCTAAACGAACAGTAGAGTCTCAGTGATGCTAAACCGTGGCAGATACAAATTCATAAAATTTCCCAGTCAAATTCATGTGTCCATAGGGCCAAAATTCAAATGTTTCAAACACTTTTTTGAATCGCGGCGTGTGATGTGAACTTCAGTCAGCGGAATGACTTGCCCATAGAGCCAATGAGGATGAAAATTGGACGCGGTGATAGCACCGTCTGAATTGCGGCGATAGTTGTACAAAGACGGGAAAATTACTATTTTACTGACAACTGAAAAAGTTTTTATTATCTTCTGCACTCAAATATCTTTTTCGAACAAATAATAACTAAGAATATTGTTTGCATAATTTATAGCTGCATATAAAACGAAATGGTTTTTAAAGCACCAGAGCGTTTTGATATGGCGGCTGGCCGTTCGCATAGCAGACGTCACCGTTGTCGTCTCCTTCTGCGTCATGGCTGTCTCCCGCTCGTTAGAGCAGCTCTCTGTCTCAATTTATCTCGTTTACATATATAGTCCAATGCAGTAAACTACTTACTGGAAGCTCACTAGTATCTGGCATACTTACTTTAGTAAGTGAGTGATGCTGCATACAGGCCGAGCGAAATGACAACGCTGATCACACAAACTTGCAGCAATAAGTTGTTTTATTGCAAGTCAATCGATGTTTACATGAAATAAAGGTCTTGTAAGTAACGTTTTAGCATGTACAGCAGTGAATAATATGCATGCATCCCATAGCGGGTACGTACGTACTACGCATAGCCCCAACGCTGATGCCCAAAGCACAGAAGCTGTCCAGCGCTGACTGATTTATTCATCGTACTCCACAAAAACTTCACTGCAGTAAGTAAAGGTTTACCGCTAACATTCCTGCATTTTTGTAGCTGAAGATATCGTAACACCTCATTGACAGTATTCAGCAAACTTTTTGTAAATAATATCAACGTATCCGCCTGCCTTTCACGAGCAATGCGGCCGAACTGTTTGTTCTTGGGTTCGCGCGGCCAGGTAAAAAGGGTCACTTTGCAATCTTCCACGCATTCGCACTATTTGTGCTTATAAATGCTTAAATTTAATTGTGAAGCAGTTTTTTATGCGTGCTATTCTCAAGTCTTACAAATAAAATTGTGAAAAAAAAAAAAGGCTTAGACAGCGTTTTGTTTGCCGTCGCTGGCGGTGCGCTGTCATTTTGATGGTGGCGATGCCTCACAGCACGGACGCGAAGCTCGCAACATGCCACAAGCCTGCTTCAGTACCGAAACCGCCGAACAAAGGCCGATCGAGAGCAGCGGGCTCGAAGATTTGGAAGTACGCGTGCGACCAGCGCATGCACTGTATTTTACAGTGTGTGTGATTGTCGTTGCTTCAACCGCTGTAAACGAAGCCACAGTCGTTCGACAGGATCATGTATAGCGACAACATTACCTACATGACTCTGAAAATGTGCGCACCGCCAACGCTTGACCAGTCAAAGCAACGCTGCTTTCCGCAAAGTCGGAGATGTTTCCGGAAAGCAACATCTTTGTGGTTTTTTGTGGACAAAACCGTGCCAGTTGCAATCATAAATAGTATACAACGACTTAGTTTTAAAGGCACGCTGATTGAAAAAACTTCCGTTTTCCGCAATCGCCACGCACAAAACCGCGGTCGCGGTGATGCTATCTACGAGTCCGAGGGCACGTGGTTGACGCAGTGGTAGATTAAAGGCGGTAAACACGTAAAAAAGCTAGAACGGTTTTGGCGTTCCTGGCTAAAAGAATCTAGTAGCGAGGACAGCCAAAGCTTAGACCGCGCTTTCGTGGCATCCAGCCGCGCCGTCCCGTCCGCTCACATTTGAAGACATACGCGAGTTGTTTTAATTGAAATCTATATTTTTGCGAGTTGTTTTGATGACGCGAAATTTCGCGAGCATTTGCGGCTCCCCCTTTGAGACTCTCACCTTAGTGGAAAACCCTGCCCTCCTGTGTTCAGCCCCTCCAAGCCATTATGAGACCGCAACGCTGTGTTGGCGCTTTCGTTTGAGACCCCCCCTCCCCACCTCTTGTTTTTCGTGATGTTTTTTTTTTCTTTTGGTGCCAAGAATAAGGAAAATAATTTAGCGCATCGCTTTTTTCTTATGGTGACAAAACATAATTACTCTTGTCGCTAAAAGTCAAATCCATCAGATCGACAAATACAAAAAAAAGGTCGGCAACCCGTCCTCCCTCTTCTTCTTTGCTTGGGTGTTTTAGGCAGGTTGGCAGATATGCTTCTGAGGTTATCATATAATGTCACGACGTACAAAAATAAGAAAGCATTTGCCTAATAGCCCGAGGTGACGGTGACCATATGTCTGACTTTAATTAATTTATACTAGTTTAGATGGTGAAAAATGTTTGAATGTTTTGGTTGTTCCTGAATTTTCTTGCAACCTGAGGGCTTCCTCAAAACTAGTTTGCAATTTCTACACTTTGATGGAAGTGCCTTTGTTCTATTTCTTGCGGCATTATTTCGTTGCAAGCGTTTTGAACCTTCTTTTGTCAGCGGAGACAGCTGCCAAAGCGCCTCTGTCTGTGCCTCGAAATGTTGGCCCTTGCCTCCGACTGAGAGGCTGTTCTTTTTTGTTGTTGAACATGTCTCTCGTGACTGCTTTGACATTTCTCTGGTGCGTTGCTTCCGGAATGTCAGCTGTCCGCATTGCAAAAGCAGCTATTATTGTCAGTGTGAGTTTCGCGGGTTTTTAAACTTCCTCCATCTGATGACAGCGGAGTTCCTGTTTTTTTTGTTCACATGCCATCCCAGCCAGTGATTTTACCATTTACGATGAGAGGTCAGGCAGCATCACAACGTGAAACAAGAACAGTGCTATACGTAAAAGAAAAAAACTGTCATGTGGTGATATTTTGCAGATTTGAATGAGCAGGGAATATTTCTTTCGAGAAATAATTCAGGCTTTGTGAGTGTAGCATAATATGCTTTGTTATGCTAATAATGTATGTTCTTGCATATTATTTTTTCAAATTTTGTCCTTCTAGGGTTTTCTCACAGTACAGGTAGTTGCCCCAGCCCCCTTCCCCCTTTATTTTTTATTGCCTAAGGCATGTGGCATGCTTGTGCTAATAGGTAAATGTCACACCTTGTGAGGACAGAAAAAAAGTTAGGAAATTTTTTCGATACTATCATTTATTTAACATATTAAAGATTTATGGCCAGTTGCTTGTAGTTTGCTTCTATGGTTCTTAGGCACTTGGGCAACATCGAATGTTTTAAAGTTCTTTGGCAACAATTACTAAGAGATTAGCATTGAGAGCTGCCTTAGAAACACGCGACTTCACTGAAATTCGCAATCGCACCTGTGTAGCAACGCGCTGTGTGAGCTAGCCGCTGAGCTATACTGTAAGGTCATGGCAGCTGTTTTTTTGGGATTATGAAGGTGTTGTTTCAGTGTGTTTCACCCTAAAAGGCCCTACAATCAATTCATACTATTATTGTGCCACTTTCTGGAGTAATTGTGCTTCTTCAGAACTCTACAGAATTCTGGATTAAGGAACGTGAATTGAAACAAACTTAAAAACAATGTAGGCATGATTAAGCGTGGAAGTTTCATCCCGTGTCCTTTGTTATTATGTTTGACATTGTTCGTATTCTTTAAATAGAGTTATGCTTCAATGACTAGCTTAACAACAGGTGCTCCTAAGCTTCTTTGCGACAATGCATGCCATCACTCTGCTTCTGCAATTGCAAAGTTACTGAATCGGCTAATTCACCACCCTGCAGTTTGGACTATGCTCCTAGCTATAGCTACCTTTTCCCTGAGCTGAAAAAAATTTTTGGGTGGCGAAAGTTTCGGAAGGGGAGAGTTGGAAAATTCAGCAATCTCTTGTCTCAACGCACTGGCGGCAGAAGAGTACAACATGGGAATTCCGAAGCTTAAGATGTTCTAAATTCAAATGTAAATGTTCTAAATTCAAAATATTATCCAGGGAAGGGAATTCGGGGTTTCTATTTCGCAGAAAGAAAGGTCGTTGGGTTGGAGTGACCTTCATAAGTGCACTTGGGACAGATTCTATTGTGTGTACAATTGGACTGTCTCTTCGATAAATCTGAATCTGATGGCTCAAGTGCTGCCATTTCTGGAGGCTAGACGAAAAAGGGGAGGCTGCAGTGAAGTGCAAACTGGCGTTTGTGAATCAGTCATTAAATAAGCATAAATATATAAAAAGCTTTGATGGCTGGAATCTCAACTGCGGGCTTCAAGTAGCAAAGCCCGATTACTTGACCACCATGGTACAAGCATTATCATGTGGTGTTAAACACCTTTGAGAATGTCCAACACGCGAGCTAGTGAATTCAATTCAGGCACTTGGTATATTTTCTGCAATGCTAATCATTTCTCAAGATAACTCTCGTGCAAGCCAGTGCATTGATGTGCTTGGCATGATTTCAGTATGCTGACAGTATGTTGTCAGTGTCACTTCTAGAACACATCTTGCCCCGCCGTTGTGGTCTGGTGGCTAAGGTACTCGGTTGTTGACCCGCAAGTCGTGGGATCGAATCCAGGGTGCGGCCACTGCATTTTCGATGGAGGCGGAAATGGTGTAGGCCCGTGTGCTCAGATTTGGGTGCACGGTAAAGAATCCCAGGTAGTCGAAATTTCCGAAGCCCTCCACTGTGGTGTCTCTCATAATCATATGATGATTTTGGGGTGTTAAACCCCATATATCAATAAATCTAGTACACATCTTCTATCATATGGTGGTTTTGGGACGTTAAACCTCACATATAAATCAATCTAGCACACATCTTCTAGACGTGATGCCTGCACCACTGGTGATGATGCTGTCGGTCACTCTCTTAGTGTAATGTTGCTGAATCGCATCAGTTGCCTCTACCACCAAGATTTAATATGTAATATGTAATACACTTTTCTTGCATTCACTGCTAAGTCAAGAATAACTTTTCCTTGATATCGTTTAAAAGATTGATGTCTCACGGATTAAATTAGCTGTGTATGGGCTAGTGTTGTACAGTCCCTCCCAGCACTTTCATATCAAAATTTACTCACCCACTGTGTTGTTATTATATTTCAAGCTGTTGGCCATATGTTTATGCAGGGTTCCTATTGGGAGCTTGACCTGAAATCTGCAAGTGAGCTTCCCTGCAGAAAGAAAAAGCTCAAGGCGTACGATTCGGTAAGCATGCTTGTTGTTGGTGGGTGTGCCACATCAAAGGGCATGCATCCTTTACAAAACTTTGCAACTTGTCACATAGACTGGTGTCACGGCTGTGTAACGATTCAAACGCTGTTATCATAGCACTCTGAAGGTATGCACTGAATTGGGCAGAATGCCGCGTGACTTAAGACGAAGACTGGAGGCACATAAAACGCAGACGAGCGCCGTCTGTAAAACACGAACGTGCCTCCTGTCTTAGTCCAAGTCGTGCTGCATCGCGAGTCGGTCCAAGTATGTACCAAGTTATCTAAGTCAATATAATACTAAATGGGGCTTTATTGTTTTGTGGCTGCTAGGTGTATCCTTATAGCCCTGAAACTGGTATCAGCACCTGGACTCCAGAGGTTGAGGGCCATTCGTCACCTCCACAGAACCACACCACCGTACCAGAAATAAAGGTAGGGTCCCGCTACGCTTGCAAGAACATTATTATTGCCCGTATCCTAGAACCATTTTCTCAAGCTTTTACAGAAAAGCAAAAAGTTTCGCTGTGCTTCTTTCTAGTGCAATAATCACGACCTTCTTTGGGTCGTATGTCTTGTCCACAAGGGTTAATTAGTAAACACGGCATGATAGTATAGTTTAAGAAAGGTGTGTCATGTTGCAGATATTCCTAATTTGAATAAAGCATGTGAATTCATTTTATTACACATCTTAGTTTTCTACTCATATCGTTTCTCTCGACATCATCGAGCCATATAGCTAAATAGGTTGATTCAAGAATGATTCCGTAGTATGCTTTATATGCATGTTGATGCTACAGAAGAGTTTAGTAGGACCATTGCACTACTAGACAAGTGACTCTATTAGTAAAGTGATGGCTTGACAGAGGTGTTGCCAAGCTTGGCATGTTTGGCCAAAGAATTTGCCTGGAATGCCTTAACCTTTCATGCTAACAGCATTGTGAAGCCGCAGCTTCACTTAAGTCGCATGCCTGATTGTGTCAATGCCTGTTGTAGCTTTCTGAGTATTCGTTAACATGCATGCCAAAAGATGCTTGTGGAGATTATCAGTGTCTACGTACACTTTCTGCATAAAATGTGTATTGTACGTGCTACCAAAACACCGTTTAAGAAAAAAAAAATTCTTAATTTTTCCCTTTGCAGCAGGAGGTTGTGCGGCCTGAATATGAGGTTGATGATGACCAGTCCAGAGTGTCGTCTGAATACTACGATGAGCCTGTCAAGACAAGTGAGTTGTGCCTTCTCATTTTAACGGGTTAGCGTTGGAGAGCTTGTGTCGCAGAACATCCACCGTTGGCTTCGGCCCCGTTGGTTGTGAGCGAAAAATTGTCCGTGAGCGAAAAAGCTCGTTACAGAGATCGCCGCAGGAGGCCGCTACTTGTCCACGCCTGCGCGCGCGATCACACTGAAAAAGCCGCGCATTCAAGGAAAAAAAGAAGAAAAAAAGGGCTCAGGGTCACGAAGCGCGGGTGATGTAGTTTTTTTGCCCCTGCCGCCCCTCCTTGCTTAGCTTCCAACGCTTTTGTTGGGACGAGAGAAGAGAGAATGCAATTGCAGCATGCGACATACCTTTGTAGCTCCACTCGCACTGAACAGATTCTTAAAATTTTTGCAGCGTTGAATTCGTGAGGCAATAAACTCGTCTAGTAAATTCATTCCATGGTTACTTGAAAAAGTGTTTCAGGGCCCCTTTAACGAATTTTGTTTGACAGGCGTCACGACAAAAACAAGCCCATTCGGCAATTTGTAGGCACATTTGGGAGGCCTCAAACTACGTCGAAAAAGGCCGGGATAGTGCAGTCATCGCTGCTAAAAACACACAGGAACTTTCAAACAGCTGTAAAAATGGACAACTATGTCCATCTAGCAGAAAACATATTGCCACAGGCTTGGAACGAGGTTGAGCCATGCCAATGCGAGTATGTGCCATTGTGTGAAAAAGAAGAGGACTGTTTTTGTTGTGCTCGTGGTCTAACGTTCGTTTCGGCTCGACGTCCAGTGCTGCTTCTCCTGTGAACAGACGTTGTGGTCTTTCTGAATCACGTGACATTTTCTGGTGAAGGTGCTGGGTAGTGTTGTATGCACTGCAATCAGCAGCAAGATCCCGACACTAGTCGCGACTTGGAGGAACCAGCTGACCTACAGCGTAGCAGGCGACAACTAGGCCTATCACCTGAATTGGGGCCACTTCCACAACTCGGCAGTACTATGGCTATTGCGGGAACGCAAAGCCAAGAGACATTGATGCTGCCTCCTGCATGGTTCTTCAATGCCCCGCGAACCCCGAAGCCGTTCCACGGTGACCCTTACGAGGACATTGACGACTGGCTTGCGGCAGCATCAACGAGTGGAACGAGCAGAGAAAGCTTCGGTATGTCTACTTTTACCTCGAGGACTCTGCGCGCACTTGGTTCGAAAACCATGAAGCCACTATGACAACCAGGCCAGAGTTTTGGAACCAGTTGCGGAATAGCTTCCGAAGCTCTGACCGAAAGGAGCAAGTGGAACGGCTCCTCAATTCCCGAAATCAGCGTCCGAACGAGAGTGTTGCTATGTTCGTTGAGGACATGTCGCGGCTGTTCAGGCAAGCTGACTCCTCAATGACGGAAGAGAAGAAGGTGCGCCTCCTGATGCAAGGAGTGAAAGAGCAGCTGTTCGCTGGACTAGTGGGGAACCCTCCCAGTACTGTAGAGGATTTCCTCCGCGAAGCCATGTCAATGGAGAGAATGCTAAAGCAGCGTTCGTATCAGTATGAGTGTCCTGGCAGTCTTTCGTCTGTGTCATCGGCCCTGCCAACACGATGTCACGACTGTAAGAGACCTGAAGGAGCTCGTGCGCAGTATTGTGCGCGAGGAGCTGCAAAAGTTGCACACAGTGTCTTTTCAGCTCCATGTTGCTGCTCTAATGGATGTCGTCGGCGAAAAGGTCCGGCAGCTGGTGCACCCCATGACAACTCTGCGTACAGCCGAGGTCCATCCCATGACCACCCCGTGTCCAGCCGAAGCTCCACTATTAACGTATAGCGAAGCAATACGTACTCCTGCACCTGCTGTTGGCTATCCGTCCCGTCCGTCCACCCTGCAGACGGTGCCGTCATTCTACTCAGGACCACCACAGTACGGCAACCCACCCCTTACACGGAAATCAAGTGTATGGCGTGCTCCCGACAACCGGCCTCTCTGTTATCACTGTGGTGAACCAGATCCTATCTACCGACAGTGCGCATACAGGCACTTGGGTCTTCCTTTCTTTCGTCCGGATGCTCTTCGACCCAGAGATGGTGAGCGGCCCTGTGCAATCGCCGAATACTTGGAAAGTCAGCAGTCCCAAACTCTTCCACGTCACCAGTCCCGCTCACCGTCTCCACGGCATTCCACGTCACCTGGCCAACAATCGACCTTTGCGAACGTCCCTGCAGGAAGATCGCCTAGATCCACGAACCCGCGCCGGGAAAACTAAGAACAGGGACCTCTGGGGGTGAGGCCGCTGTTGATCGACCGTTACAAGACCCTCACCCGAACTGCCTGCCGATATCCGACGACATGCTTTCACCGACGTGTGCCATCGACGACAAACATGTCTCTGCTCGCATCTCTGTCCTTGTCGACAACCACCCGCTAACCACTCTGATAGATACGGATGCCGATTATTTCGTTATAAGCCCTGACCTCGCTGCACAGCTAAGAAAGGTAACGACACCTTGGGGACATGGAACCAACCTCCGGACTGCGAGAGGTCACCTATTGACAGACACCGCTGGGAAAATGCACTGCCCGGCTCCGAATTCGTGAGTTGACATACGTCAACTCACGAATCTCACTTTCTTCGTCGTATTGCGCGAATGCTCCCAAAATCTAATTCTCGGAATGGATTTTCTCCGTGAGCATGGAGCCGTTATTAACCTTCGCGACCTGCTCATAACGTTCTTCGATCATACAGCCACACAAAAGGATGCAGTTGCGCAGACCGCAACACTTCGAATTTCTGACGACACCATCGCACTTCAGCCGCGAGCCAGTATGTTGGTAACTGTGAAGAGCGACTGTGACAACAGGAGTAGTGGCATCACGGAAACTAACCTCTTGGTGCTCTTGGCTTGGCAGATTTGTGTCACGCGCGCTATCGTTCAACTGAAACATCGGAGGACTCAACTGAAACATCGGAGGACTCAGCTTCTGATCACGAATTTCAGTGGCCAGTACCAACACTTGGCAAAGCGAACAGCAATCGCGAACTTTGAAGCCATTGATGATGAATAATGTTCCACTATCGCTCCGATTGCCACTGCTGATGAAGGTGACACTGCATTAGCCAGTACAGTTGACGTGAATTGCCAGCTATCCTCTGCGAAGCAGCAGCAGATACGCATGATTTTACGTACGTATAGTGACTGCTTTGCGTCCATTTCCAAAATCAAGCAGGCCCCAACCGTGAAGCACTGCATTTTAACGCACCCTACCGAACGACCTGTACGACAGCACGCCTACCGCGTGTCGCAAAAAATAACAAGAGACAATACGTTTTCAGGTGCAACAGATGCTCGACGAGGACGTCATCCAACCCTCGAACAGTCCATGGGCGTCACCCGTCGTACTTGTTAAAAAGAGAGACGGCACTCTTCGATGTTGCATCGATTACCGGAAGCTCAACAAAGTGAGGGAGAGAGACGTCTACCCTCTACCGCGCATAGATGACTCACTGGATCGGCTTCGACATGCCCGATATTTTTCATCAAAGGATTTACGCAGCAGCTACTCGCAGATCGAGGTCGATCAACGCGACAGAGAAAAAACAGCGTTCATAACTCCCGGTGGCCTTTACGAATTCAAAGTGCTACCGTTTGGATTGTGCTCTGCACCGGAAACGTTCCAAAGGATGATGGACGCCGTCCTGTCCGGTCTGAAGTGTGAATCTTGCCTCGTCTATTTAGAGGACGTCGTTTTTTCCAAAACATTTGAGCAACATTTACGACGACTTCATACCGTCTTTGTCACTATTCGATCCACAGGCCTATGGCTAAAACCGGAGAAGTGTCATTTCGGCTACGAAGAACTAAAGTTCCTCGGCCACCTTGTCAGTCACGATGGCATTCTACCAGACCCAGAAAAGGCCATGGCCGTTGCTGCATTTCCTCCACCTTCGAACAAACGGGATTTGTGCCGATTTTTGGGTCTCTGCGCCTACTACAGGCGCTTTGTGCAGAGCTTTGCTAACATCGCTGAACCCCTTACCCGCTTAACGAAGGAGGATACTCCTTTTGTATGGGGTCCAGAGCAGAGAGCCGCTTTTTCCAATCTTCAACAGCGCCTTCAGAGTCAACCCTTACTAGGGCACTTTGATGAAGATGCCGCCGCCGAACTTCACACTGACGCAAGCAACATCAGTCTTGGAGCAGTGCTCGTCCAGTGGCAAAACGGCGCCGAACGTCCCATCGCTTATGCTAGTCGCATTCTGTCATCTGCGGAAACTAACTACTCGACCACGGAGAAGGAATGCCTTGCTGTTATTTGGGCGATAACAAAGTTCCTACCGTACCTGTATGGCCGTCCATTCAGAGTAGCTACGGACCATCATGCCTTCTGTTGACTGGCCAATCTCAAGGACCCTTCGGGTGCCTTGCGAGGTGGAGCTTGCGCCTTTCAGAATTTGAGGTTACAGTCGTCTACAAGTCGGGCCGCAGGCACACTGATGCTGATTGCCTTTCGCGCGCTCCTCTCGCGACAACATCGAGCGACAATGTTACCGATAGCCATTTACTTTGTGCAGTCAGTGAATCTGACTTGGCCCAACAACAGTGGAATGATTCAGAGATACGACAATTTATCAAATACCTTCAAGGTCACAGCTCGAGTCCACCATCGGCATTTGCACGTTCAGGGTCATTTTGTCTCCGCAACGACATCGTATACAAAAAGAAGTTCAAACCTTATGCGACTGAATACCTCCTCGTCGTTCCATCATGGCTATGTGCTGACATTTTATCTGCCTGCCACGACGAGCCTTTCTCCGGCCACCTAGGATTCGCACTTACCCTTTTCAGATTCAGACTCGCTACTACTGGCCAAAGCTCACCCAGGATGTCAAGCATTACGTTAAAATGTGCAATCATTGCCAGCACCGTAAAGCCCCTCCTGTATGCCCTGCTGGTTTATTGCAGCCTGTTGCACCCCCGTCACAACCGTTTGAACGAATAGGCATGGACTTGCTTGGGCCCTTCCCGAAGTCACATCATGGCAACCGCTGGATCGTAGTCGCTACTGACTATTTAACAAGGTACTGCAAAACGAAAGCCCTACAATGAGGCACCGCCAATGGGATTGCGTATTTTTTCATCAACAACATCGTCCTCTGCCATGGAGCACCAACAGTTCTTATCACTGATCGAGGAACAGCCTTTACAGCCCACTTGATGCAAGATGTCATGAGACTTAGTGGAACAGTTCATCGCAAAACGACCGCATACCATCCACAAACCAATGGTCTGACGGAGAGAATAAATAAGACTCTCGCTGACATGCTATCTATGTACGTCGACCGTGATCACAAAAACTGGGATAAAATTTTGCCATGCGTACCGTTCGCTTACAACACTGCGGTTCAAGAGACTACGGGTTTCACTCCATTCCGGTTGTTTCACGGCCGACAAGCAATTACGATGCTGGATGCCACACTCCTGCCTGACATGACCGATATTCCTACTGATGCGAACGACTTTATCCGGCTCGCCGACGCGGCCCGCCAGCTTGCACTCGAGCAGATCCGAAAACAACAACGCATCGACTTGCAGAGGTACAACTCCCGTCATCGCCATGTTATTTACCAACCCAGTGATCTAGTGTGGCTGTGGATCCTCGTTCGCCAAAGGGGCCGCTTGGAAAAGTTACTTCACCGCTACTTCGATCCTTATGGAGTTTTACGGCACCTCACAGATGTCAACTAGGAAATCCTGCTTGAATACACAGCTCGGTGATCTCGATGTTGCCAGCAGGCCGACATTGTTCATGTGTCACGGATGAAGCCACACTACCCCCGTGCCACCTGACACTGCTTCATCATGCGTCTTTGTGCGTGTATGCGATTACCTTAACTTCTAATTGGCATCGATCATCAGGGTGGTACTTTTTTTCCAGAGGCGTTGATCCTTCCCAGAGGCGTTGATCAAGCAAATAGTGAATGCTAGATGATGTGCTGCCATCTGGTAGGCATTGTCAGACTCTTTATAACCTCCGAGATGGCAAGCGCGTAGCAGGTATCTTGGAGGCGATGCGACACTCCTTTAGATCAAAAACCTGTATGTACCATTCGCAAGCACACGTGCCAGTACAACCTGCTGTGTGTGTGTGTGTGTAAGAAAACATATTAAGAAGTATGCACTTAGAGATTGAAGGGCGCACTAGGGGCCAGATTTTGCTATCGTGTTCAACTCTGAAAGGCGAAACTTAAGGGTCCCCCAATTTTTCAACAATCTACTGGAGCATTTTGTTTCTCTGAACACTCTATGTAAAAGACAAACAAGAGTTGATTGCTCTTGTGCTGTTTTATACTGTTTTTGTTGTGGCTTAACACAGAGTTTGTAATTGTGGTAGGTTGGTTACTGGCTATAGTTTAATGTGGACAACTTGGCAACACGTGTTCATATCCTGGCCGTGGTGGCCTTTTTTCAAAGGGGGGATGAAGAAGAAAAGCACTTGTGTTTTCAGATTTAGCTGCATGCTGAATTACCACAAGTGGACATGCCATATTTACTTGATTTAACACGACCAGCATTGTAACATGAGAGGGGACTTTTCATTGTATCCAGAAAGAAAAAATAGTTCTTGGTATTTGATAGTTATGTGAGGGTCAATTTAGGTAGCAAAATTGCGGAAAAAACTCGTTATATTCGAGCAAATACTGTAATGAATCGAGTGTCCCAGACTGCAGTGTGCCCCATATTTATGCTAAAATTTCCACATGTAGAACCAAACGTAATGATATGAAACACATGACTTATACACATGTAAAGAATTTCCTATTTTATTCTTAAGTTCTCTTCATTATGTTTCTCCCAGTTACCCGTGTCTATTATGCAACATTCTTTTTGAGTTGGATACTGCACACATCTCTACATTCAGTACTAATGAAAACTAACAGTTCTCATTAATATTGTTCTAATTAATTCTCAATAATATTGTGTCTAATAAAGAAAGAAACAAGTCCTTAAGTTACAACTTCTTTCCTACACTGAGTGTGCTGTTGACTCATCACTACATTCAATACTAATGAAAACTAACAGTTCTCATTAATATTGTTCTAATTAATTCTCAATAATATTGTGTCTAATAAAGAAAGAAACAAGTCCTTAAGTTATGACTTCTTTCCTACACTGAGTGTGCAGTTGACTTTTGGTGTTTTGTTGCGCTTGTTTGTGCATACTTTGGACGAAATTCCATGAGCATAATCCATTTGACATGGGACAAAACAGCAACGTGGAAGCACTTGCACTCAGTATACAGTTTAAACCACATGTTTATTTTTGTGATCAGCAGTGCATGTACAATTCATAAAGTGCATTGCCGGGTGCTCGGAGCTTGCTGCTCAGAGTTTGCAACAAGGAGCAAGAATGCAATGCATTGAGATATGCATTAATGGCATGCTCAATAATTCTAACTCTTTTTATTGATGATTAGTTGGAAGGTCTGGGTTATTATGCAAGTTATATCATATATGACTGCACGCTATTGTGCTTCGATAATTCGCTCGTTAAGTTTTGTTTATGCAGGCACCCAGAATTGCTGTCTGGCTGAACCAGTGTGTTTCTGTTGGTGCGCTGCGTTTTCTCTTTGCTGTAAGATGCGCTGCACCTTGGTACTAAGTTAAGCACAGAAGTTTCAGCAGAGTTCACGCGAAGAATTGTGAAACGATACACAAAAATTATGCCAAGCAGATTATGATTATCAATTCTGTTTTTAATTTATCAGAATAATTCCTTTATGAGGTGATTACAAGGAGGAACTCCAAGTGAGATGACGATAGTTATAGTGCGAGAACAGAATGACGACAAAGGGACAAGGAGGAGACAAGCGCTTGTCCCTTTGTCGACATTCTGTTCTCGCGCTATAACTATCGTCATGTCATACCAACTAGCCCAAACTGCCACACTTCCAAGTGAGAACTTTCAAAAGATATGTAGGCAAAGCTAGGAAACTGTACAGTCATCAAATGATTGTATACATAAAATTAGCAGGGACAGCCCGGTTGTCTAAGAGAACAGATTTATTGAAAAAGTGTCAGGCTTCTAAGTCACCAGGAAAGTAGTTGATGTGCTCGCAGGTTGAGCTCACATTTGCTTGCAGACAACACAATGTCAGTTTATTCTGGTTGTCGCTGTATGTGGGTGAAAGGATGGTTAGTGCTCACAACATTACTTGAATCTCGTGGAAGCTTTTAACACAGCTCTCCTGCTCTCCAGTGATTGAAAGGATGTGGGTTTCTTTTGTCACTGCATACTTTTCTCCCTGTTTCATTTGACTAGTCACGTTCGGAGAACACCAGTGTACAGTGCTGTCCACTGTTGGGGCGAATGCGTGAGCGCGTGCCCGTGCTCTGCGAAGCACCACTGCCGTCAGTGCAAACGCACATCGAAGCAAACCTACGCAAGCGCGGCAGTGCCTGCAGGCGTGTCTTCGCGTCGTCTGCTACAAAGCTGGCGCTCTTGGGCGCGCCGAGCTTGCACTGCTGTGAAACAAACTTTGCTTACAATGTCATGTATTTTCTGCAGCCAATGCAGCATTTAGTTTCTGGTTTTAAAGACGTACTAGAAGCCATCTTCATTTTATTCACTAAAATACAATTGTCTCTTCGCCTACATGCAAATATGTCATTTTTAGAGCGGCTGAAGTTAACGAATACTTGTGGCTTTTTCTCATATGTTCAAGCTATCCGGTACTGTAGATGAAAATAAATGACTTGATTTTTATGGTTCTCTTGCGCCGAGAGGAGAACGAGTGTGAAGTTGTACCCAAAATATTGATGACGCCAAGTCTCATTTGCTGCAAAATGAAAAAAAAAAAAAAAAAAAAAACGGAAACAAACGGGCGCATTTTTACGTCCTGATGTATTGTTTGTAATAGTAAAGCGATGGCTTCCATTACATTGATGATATCCCAGTGAGCATAATGAATGCTTGTAGTCTCATTCCTGCAAGGATGTTGACTATGGAAATTCGTAAGATGTTGTTACGCTATCATCACACTTGCACTTGTTACGCTGTCATCACACTTGCACTTGTTGTAATAATGGATGGGGTTTTACGTCCCCGAACATCCTGTAACAACAAGATTATGAGGGACGTCGTGGAGGGCACGGAAGTTTCCTTCATTGGGTGCTCTTTGAAGGGCACCTGAACCCAAGTACACGGGCCTCCAGCATGTCACTTTCACCGAAATGCAGCCAATATGGCCATGGGGCATTCGATCCAGCAGATGGCTTTGCTGCATCGGCCTTCAGAGAACTGAAGCAAATTTTGGGGTGTCGGCGGCATGCATCAAATACAATCGCGAAAGGTTGCCTACATTTAGCGACCTCGAAAAGAGGAAAGCCGTCCTAAGGTCGATGTGGGCAATAACGAGAGGCGCCTAGTGTTTACCCAAGAACATGAGCACTGCACTCACGAGTAGCAAGATGCTGTCTTAGACGACGAGTCGCCATTTACCACAAGGTGGGACCAAAGGCAGCGCGTGTGGCACTCGGACAACTGCTGGTGAGAAACAGCTCACATAAGCTGAGAAATTTGTACGTAGTATGTCTAGATCAAAATTTTTTACGCCATCATGGTCACGTGCACTGCTTAAACATAAGTAGCAATGCCCAATCTTTATTTAATTTATAATATAGTAGTAAATATCACTGAAATTTGAAATGCAATGTTTCCACAGCCAGGGCATTAATTGTTTTCGGAAGTAAGCATGGAGTATGACATTACAGCCACTGCTTTTATGAAATCGCATTCCTAAATTTTATCTTTGCCCAAAACTCGATTCTGCACATTACTCTAACATCTACCATCCTGAAAAAGGGTGCTAAAAGCGTGTAGATGAAGGCACACGGAGTTTTGTACTCCAAAAGTTGAAATACACTTCTTATAATTTTAAAAGGTCTACTGAGTGTGTTCATGCATATCAGGAAGTCTAATGAGAGGCAAAATTTTGTATTGTTTTGTTTGTACAAAAAAAGCTAAGCTCCCCAAAAAACATTCTTTTTTCTTTGGATATACCTGAATTCATCCAGCTTGTAGCAGCAGCCAGTGGTCTTATGTCTTTGAGTGTCTATAGGGTGCAATCCCACCCACCGGCTGGAGAGCCTTAGTGAGGATAGAGAACAAGTTCACCACTGACATGTGCTGCTCAGTCCTGGACTGCGTCATGCCACCATACCCTCTCTACGGGCCCTTCCCTGGCGGCAACTTTATTTTGCAGTTTGTCAACTTCCCCATTCACAAGTCCAGAATAGTTGGAGCATTAATGGAGTCTCGGTATGTGTAAATTTTCGAGTGGCGTGTGCAATCTTCTAACCTCAATATCATTGACAATGTCTGGGTCACCATGGAAACGTCAATGTTACACTGGCGACTCTCTCGACTCTTGTCAGATGCACTGTAGACTACTGTAAAGCCAACCGCGGCCTTTCTGTACAGCTCTCTACCAGGCAGGATTAGGGCTGTCATTTATGCCTTCCGGAGGTGCCACCCGTTACTAAAGTGAAAAAGCGCTCAAGATAGCATTTATCACAAAGCTGCAATCCATGTCGATTTGGCGTCGCATAAGAGCAAACCCATAATTTTGCCCACGTTGATGCTGCGACGTCAACAAGGAGTACGAGAATGTGCAGTGTCAGATAGCCTAATTTTGTTTTAGCCATAACAATTCCTGGCCATTATTGTTTTTGAATAAACTTTCGATCTACTCTTCATTGTTTTATAAAGCTCCAATTGCCGTTTTATTGTTCACATAAGAAAAAGGAGAAATATTTGCGTCTATAAAACACTGAAATTAATATTCTTTTTTAGTGAGTTGTATGCAAAACAGTTGTATTATTATAATTTATCTTTATGCTTTAAAGTGAACAGTTCAACTGTTTTATATATAATCGGATGATACCACTCACTCCATCACATGCCTGCGATCGAGACCGTAACGCAATGGCCAAGGATTAACCCTCAATACGCTCCCTTTTAAATTGCACGCGAAATTCTCGTACTCACCAGACTCGTTAGAGCCGACATGGAAATGTCTGCGCTAATGTTGCGTTGTGAAGTATTCTTAAAAAAAAATTTAGAATTTGTTGCCACTTTCTACTCAAAAATAATTATTCATTACCTTCAATTTATAGCTAGAAAACTGTATTTTTCCTAAATATTTCTATTACGAAGTGAACTTTACTAACATTCATAATCTGGTGATCTCCAAGTTGCAACACTAAATCCAAAGGCTGTTCTGGCTATAGGAAATACGTAACATTGTAAGCAAAGTTTGTTTCATGGCAGTGCAAGCTCGGCGCACACAAGAGCGCGTGCATTGAAGCAGATGATGCAAAGCCACGCCTGCAGGCACTGCCGCCCCTGGGTAGGTTTGCTTCGATGCACGGCCACGCTGCTGGTAGTGGTGCTTCGCGGAGCACGGCCACGCGCGCACCCTTACAGTGGCCGGCACTGTACAGTGCTTACCTATTGAAACACAAGCACTTGTGGCTAAGTGATGCACACACTTTCATTTGCAGCATATCGGCCTCATAGCGGCCTCATTTGGACTTGAACACTTAAGCAACATTACCTTTAGCAGCGAGATTTTCTGCGACATGATGTGGTTACCACAACTATTTGTTCATAGCAGTCATACAAAAAAAGAATGATATCATGTTTTGATCCGCGAGTGCTGTAGTTAGATGCATGCTACAGAACGATCACAGTATTGTGGTTATAGCATGTAAAAGAAAATTTCGACCTGTTCTGTGCTGTGAAAACCATTGAATACCTGCCAAGTCTCCCGGGTTGCCAGGAAGACTCCAGGATTTCGGCTATTTCTTGCGTTTGTATGGTTGTCATGAAAATCTCTTGGAAATTGAAATTCCGGTGCGTGATCTGGCTGCATTGACAAAAGAACAGCTCAATCCGCTCCAGGTTTTTTGCGATCCTACCCCGTTTTATTATAGATGAATTTAAGAGGCGTTCATCTAAGTGTACAGTACAATCTCAGTCATCCGAAACCGCGACAGATACAAATTCGTGAAATTTCCCAGCCAAATTTCACTATGTCTATTGGGCCTAAATTCGAATGTTCCGAACACATTTCCTAATCACGGCGGGTACTCAAATCGTCGAACGAAGGCCGAGAGCAGCGTACTCGAAGCTTCAGAAGTATGCGTGTGACCGGCACATGAACTGTCTGCTACAGTGCGTGTGATTGTCGTTGCCACAACCACTGTGGCCGAAACCGCGGTCATTCTTGATATGATCATGTATGGCGATGATGTAACTGACAGAACCCAGAAAGTGTGCGCGCGTCCAACGCTCGACCAGCCAAAGCAACGCTACTTTCTGCAAACTCTGCGGACAAAACCAGGACAGATGCGATCGTAGATGGCATAAAACGACTTAGTTTTGAAGGCATGTGCGCAGCCAAGCGTACGGGGATCGGAAAACATCGATCCCCGTGCACTTGGCTGCGCACATGCCTTCAACTACCTTTTGTCACTACCGCTGCGCACAAAAGCGCGGTCATGGCGACGCAATAGTGACGTACGAGCCTCGAGGGCACGCGGCTAACGCAGCGGTAGATTAAAGGCAATTAAGACGTAAAAAAATAAGGCCAGACATGTTGTGGTCTTCCTGTAAAAAAAATCTATAGTAGCGAGCAAAGCTGTGACCGGCGCTTTTGCGGCAGCCAACTGCGTCGTCCCATCAGTTCGCGTGTGTCCGAAGAAGACATGCGCGAGTTGTTTTGATGGAAATAGATTCTGCTAGTTGTGTTGATCCTTTAAAACCTTAGTGGGAAACCCTACCCTCGTGTATTCGGCCACTCCAATTCACTATAAGACCGCAATGCCCATGTTGGCACTTCCGATTGAACCCCCCCCCCCCCACCGCTTCTTGTTTTTTTGCAATGGTTTTTTTTTGTTTGTTCTTGGTTCTTTTTGGTGCCGAAAAAAAAAGGGGGCAAACAATTCAGCACACCCCCTTCTCCCGTTACGGAAATCTCCCTGATTCAGAATTCTTGATCTTGGCAGGTATGCCATTGGGTGGCAAAACTAGAAACATGTACGTGAATAGATGGCAAGCTTGCGCGGTGTCATAAATTCTGCACTAGAGTTCAAATATGCCGTCGGCACTGCCGGAATCTTGCTAATTGTGCTCTCCTAGTTTTCTACATGACCGTCTTTTGCAGACGGGTGCCTTGCCTTGGTTTAACACAATTATTTTGTCTATAATGTAATTAATAAAGGTATAAATTATCCTGCTTTAGTTTTGTTTATTACAATTAATGAGCATCCAATTAACATAATTACTGGTTGTATAAATTGTTTTCTTGGTATTTTGTACCTAAAGTCATCATAATGGTTTCGATCATCGACATCATTGCGTTTTATGTATATTTTCACTGTCGCCTCGAGCTGCACAACGCCTACTACTGTTCATAGGCATGTGCAGGGTTTCCCTTCAGGGGAAGGGGAGGGGAGGCAAAGGTTCGTTGTGGTGCTCCCCTTTCTAATAGGTGTAAACAGGGTTCCGCTTTAGTGGGGTGAAAGTATATTGCAGCACACCCCCTCCTCCCACTTCTCCCTTTTAAGGCAATGTATGCAGCACACTTTGTGCACCCCATTCCTTCCCAGCTTCTTCTCAGGTGACCAAGGAGCCGGCTGTGCCATCCTGTCCGACAGGTAATGCTGTAATGCCAATGCTTGGCTTTTGCTTGTGGTGTCAAATGTGCATCCACAAGTGTATCTTGTCGCTGACTTGCACATTCTGTTGCCACACGCAGTCATGGAGTCATTCACGCACGAGCAGCTGGTGGAGCTGACTGCCACGCTGGCATCCCTCCAAGAAGCGGAGGCCACAGGCTACGCCAGCCACCCGGGTGACGCAGGACTCCTGGCAGCCACCACACCCAACCTGGTCCCACCACCCGCTGCCCCAGCCACCACACTGCACAGGCTCGAAGCGGCTTCCCAGTCGGCTGCTGTGCCTGGTGAGTGATGCCATGTTTCGTTGCTGCCTTCAAGAGGTGATGCACTGCACCATCCCGTGGAAGTGCGTGATGTCTAGTCTTACAGCTTTGTCTGTCGCAGTAGAGTAGTATCTATTAGCATTCAGTGCTAAGCCTGAGGTGGTGTGGGTTTAATTCCATTGCCTTCAATTGTATTTTATCATCATCATCAGCCTGACTGCGTCCACTGCAGGACAAAGGCCTCTCCCACGTTCCGCCAGTTAACCCAGTCTTGTGCTTGCTGCTGCCAGTTTATACTCGCAAACTTCTTAATCTCATATTCCCACCTAACCTTCTGTCTCCCCCTAACCCGCTTGCCTTCTCTGGAAATCCAGTTAGTTACCCTTGATGACCAGCGGTTATCCTGTCTACGCGCTACATGCCCGGCCTGTGTCCATTTCCTCTTCTTGATTTCAGCTATGATATCCTTAACCCCCGTTTGTTCCCTAATCCACTCTGCTCTCTTCTTGTCTCTTAAGGTTACACCTACCATTTTTCTTTCCATTGCTCGCTGCGTCATCCTCAATTTAACCTGAACCCTCTTTGTAAGTCTCCAGGTTTCTGCTCCATAGCTAAGTACCGGCAGGATACAGCTGTTATATACCTTCCTCTTGAGGGATAGTGGCAATTTACCTGTCATAATTTGAGAGTGCTTTCCAAATGTGCTCCACCCCATTCTTATTCTTCTAGTTACTTCAATCTCGCGGTTCGGCTCCGCGGTTATTACCTGCCCTAAGTAGACATAGTCGTTTACAACTTGAAGTGCACTATTAGGGATCTCAAAGTGCTGCTCTCTTCCAGGGTCGTTGTACATTACTTTTGTTTTCTGCAGATTAATTCTAAGACCCGCCTTTCTGCTCTCCTTGTCTAACTTCGTAATCATGATTTGCAATTCGTCCCCTGAGTTACATAGCAATGCAATGTCATCGGCGAGGCGCAGGTTACTAAGGTACTCTCCATTAACTCTTATTCCTAACTGTTCCCATTCTAGGCTTCTGAAAACCTCCTGTAAGCACGCGGTAAATAGCATTGGGGAGATTGTGTCCCCCTGCCTTACGCCCTTTTTGATTGGTATTCTGTTGCTTTCTTTATGAAGCACTATGGTAGCAGTTGATCCCCTGTAGATTTCTTCCAGGATGTTTATATATGCTTCATCGGCGCCCTCGTTCCGTAGTGTGTGGACGGCTGCTGATATTTCTACTGAATCAAACGCTTTCTCGTAATCAATGAAGGCTATGTATAGTGGTTGGTTTTATTGTGAGCATTTCTCTATTACCTAATTGATAGTATGAATGTGGTCCTGTAAGCACGCGGTAAATAGCATTGGGGAGATTGTGTCCCCCTGCCTTACGCCCTTTTTGATTGGTATTCTGTTGCTTTCTTTATGAAGCACTATGGTAGCAGTTGATCCCCTGTAGATTTTTTCCAGGATGTTTATATATGCTTCATCGGCGCCCTGGTTCCGTAGTGTGTGGTCGACTGCTGATATTTCTACTGAATCAAACACTTTCTCGTAATCAATGAAGGCTATGTATAGTGGTTGGTTTTATTGTGAGCATTTCTCTATTACCTAATTGATAGTATGAATGTGGTTGATTGTTGAGTAACCTGTTCGAAATCCTGCTTGTTCCTTTGGTTGATTTAATTCTAGTGTTTTCTTTACTCTGTTAGCAATTACCTTTGTATACCAATGAAGGCTATGTATAGTGGTTGGTTTTATTGTGACCATTTCTCTATTACCTAATTGATAGTATGAGTGTGGTTGATTGCTGAGTAGCCTGTTCGAAATCCTGCTTGTTCCTTTGGTTGATTTAATTCTAGTGTTTTCTTTACTCTGGTTGCAATTACCTTTGTATATAGCTTGTATACTACAGAGAGCAAGCTGATCGGCCTGTAAATCTTCAAGTCCTTGTCATCTCCTTTCTTATGCATTAAGATGATGTTAACATTCCTCCAAGACTCTGGTACTCTTCCCGTCAGGAGACACCTCGTAAACAGAGTGGCTAGTTTTTCTAACACAATCTGTCCTCCATCTTTCAGCAGATCTGATGTTACCTGATCCTCACCAGCAGCTTTGCCTCTTTGCATGCTCTCCAAAGCTTTTCTGACTTTTTCTATCATTACTGGTGGGGTGTCATCTGGGTTACTGCTAGTTCTTATAGTATTAAGGTCGTGTATGCCCCGGCTACTGTACAGCTCTCTGTAAAACTCCGCTATTTTAACTATTCTATCCATATTGGTAGTTACTTGCCCTCTTTGTCCCTTAGTGCATACATGCCATTTTTGCCTATCCCATGTTTCCTCTTCACTGCTTTGACGCTTCCTCCGTTTTTCAGAGCGTGTTCAATTCTCTCCATGTTATATCTTCTTACATCGCATACTTTATGCCTATTAATCAAATCCGAGAAATATCAATGAAATAGTGCATTTTGTTTGCTTGGAATAAAAATTATAAGTAAAATAATGCATTTTTTTTTGCTTGTATTCATTTTTTCGGACTGCCCGAATTTTCGGACGGTTTTTCACTCTCTAGAGGGTCCGAGTAATCGGGAGTTGACTGTAGTAGCTCTCCTCTGGCGTTTCTAGTACCGATGCCATAATCTCCTACAGCCTGGTCTCCAGACCAGGCAGTAGGAGGTTATGGCATTTCAGTGGAGGCAAAATTCAAGAATGCTCATGTACAGTACCTAACTTTGGCTGCACAGTGAAGAACATTGTGCTCAGAATTGGTCCGAATAGTCCCATAGCACAATGTGCCTCATAATCGGATTGTGGTACTGGCTGATTAAGCACCCTGATTAATTTATTGAGACTGATGGATTGTGCTCTATGTATGTGTTTGCAGGGTCAAGTTAATGAACAAACTAGGGGTGTTCAAAGGAAAAGGTACGAAACAATACTGCGTTCATAAATGAATATTATTCAAAGTATACACGTTGGCCTGAGCCCAACGATCCCATTGATAAACAAGCCAAAGAATTGCTTGTACAAGAAATATTTGTGGCTGTGACGAGACCCAGTCTTTCAGAGCATCCTTGCGTTGGTCGTCTGAGTTGAAGCGCATCCCTTCTAGACGTTTTTTTTTTTTGGGCCCGAACACACTGAAATTGCCGGGCAACATGTGCGGGCTATAGGGCAGATGGTCAAGCAGCTTGAACTTGACCAGTTCTGCGGCATGTTTCCCTAAAGACTTGTGGACGTGCCTGGTCTCGGGTCATCAAACCTTCATGGCCTGCGCAAAAACGGGCACTCCATGTTCTCACGGACTTATCGGACACACTGTCTTTCCCGTATGTGGTCACCATCCAACGATGAATGGTGGCTTGCATAACACCTTCTGCTGTTAGAAATCAGATAACTTCTTGCTGTTTCTCAATCCTCGAACTTTGCCATTTGGGTGCCATCGTGTCCTCACACGCACTGCAGTATGCACATGCTGCAGGTGCACATGCAGGCGTATGTGCAGGAGAGCCATGCCATGCTCACGCTCTGATCTGCAGTGGGGACTCCAATCGCATCCATTGACATCTTGCTACCTGCTCCCATCAGTCTTGCTAACCAATTTTTAGAAGATTTTCTGTGTGATTGTTAAGATGACCCTAATTTACCCCGCACAGTTTTTTACTACCCTACTTTTTACCCTACACTTAAAAATAGTGCAATGCAGTGATAAAAAAGGTACAGGCTACACCACTGTACCACATGCAGAAGTGCAGTGGCACTGAAGTTGGCAGTGACTTTGAAAATTAGTTTGGAAAAATTTCAGAGTGAGTAAAGAACATGTAAGACAGGAGATGGGTAGAGAAGGCATGCTGTTATTTTAATTGGAAGAGGGTTCATTCACAGTTGAGAAAAAAAGCTAGGAGTCTCCTCGGCAAGTATGCAGTGGCAGCGTAAGTGATACGATGACAAAGAGCATTGAGGTAAATGTGGGAGAGGCGGAAAAAATGTATATTGGGTAGCAGCGATAAAAAAAATGAAAAAGTCGGCTCTGGGTGACCATCGAAAGGGTAAGGACGATATAGGCAAGGGTATACTTTACAATAATCCAGTTAATTTAATGAACCTAATTAATGAATGTAATCTCAATTCGACCTTGCTATTTGAAGCGAGGTCGGGTTGCTTTAGTATGCATAATTATAAAGTGAGATGCAGTGAAGAAGAGAATTGCACACGTGAGGGGAAGATGAGGAAACTACGGAGCGCATTTCATTGAATGTGCAAACATCCATCCGGTTGCGTGTAAGAGAACTAGCCTACCTTTGGGGTTTAGTAAAGGCATCGCAAGGGTAAACAGGTCAGAATAGAAATAGGTAAAAGCTGACTGCGGAATCGGTGGTGGAAAAGTAGGCAGATAGCAAAAGAAAAAGGAAGGAACACCAACAATAATCTACGCAAAGGCTCGTTCGTGTGGTCGGCTACGTGCTAGTTCATGCCCCGGCGGACCCAAATAAAGTTTTTCCTATTCCATTTCATTCTGCCCTATGCTGGTGACTTGTGAATTAAAAAGTAAGCGGCCAGTTTTATTTAAAGAAAGATTTAGTTTTCTGGTGTAATTACGAATGTCATCCTCGGGAATGTTGTGTCAATCAACCTCCCCTTTCGGTGATCGATGACGAGCAAGAAGCGGAAATCGCTTTACCTCTGATAAGGAAATCCTATCACTGCCCTACACAGCCCATAAAATTGCAAAAATATTAGGCTTGTGTGAATATTTGAATGCTTTGAATAAAATTTAAATTATTGAAAAATTCAAAGTATTCAAAACGAATTAATACATTTATATTAGACTGCAAGTAACCTCCTGCAAAGGTGGTTTCACTATAGTGAAGTGGTTCTAAGCTGTGAAAACACTTATTTAGGGAGAATTTGCATTGACATGAAGCCCTTCTTCAAGGTTAAATGAAGATATTACCCTCACATCGATTCATTTTTTAAGTTTAAAAGCTTTTTGTGCTGATTTATATGCTCTAATTATAGCAAATTTTAAATTGTGACATACTTTACTGATTATCACTTGCATTCTACCAAAGTGATATCCTGCTACTATTGTTTCCACTTTCTTTTAAAGCATCAATGACATTTACACAGGCCTTGTTTCAATTAAAAGAAATATTGTACTGGTTAGTTTGTTCATGACAAATATGGTAATTTTTCTCTGTAATACTGTATATACTCTTATAATGATTGCACTTTTTTTCCAAAAAAATTGACTCCAACATCGGGATGCAATCATTACGTGGGGTAAATTTTCCGCGAAAAAATATTCCAAGCAACGAAAATGCAAAAAAGTCACTAATCAGAATTCTTACGATAGCTATCATGAACATAACCAAAAATAAAAGTAAATTAAAGCTTACCTTTGTAACAAAATGCACGCATTACGCAGGAGCTACATGCGTGGCACACTTCCCTTTTATTTTTTACCTCTCTGAGCCCCTAACGTTCATTTAGACTCCGAAGCGTCACTGGCGTCGGTGTTGTCGCCGCACGATTCCCTGTCGGAACCGGCAGTGTCTTCACTGTCCCACAGAGGCTCATCTTCCAATTCGTCGAGCGTGTTGGAAATGCCAGTCTTTTTGTAGCTCTTGACGGCCACCTCGTCGGAAATGGACCATCTCATCGGCAGCGCGATTGCCATGCTCTAGCGCGTAGTCAAGCGCCTTCAGCTTGAACGCGGCAGTAAAACTCCCATACAGCCCCATGGTGAAACGGTGCTTCAACAGGCGATCACAAAGCACACACACAAAAAAAAAAACGTCTCGGATAAAAAAACATTGCTGCAGGATGAACAGAGGTCGACCAACAGGCAGCCGCCGTTGTAACAGTGTGGGATGTCAAAACAAGCATGGTGGCTGACGGAGTGAAGCGACCGCATTTTTTTTATTCTTTTCGTCAATTATGGAGGTTGTGAGTACGTCACGCGCGTCAGAACAGTTTCTTCCATCTAAATAACGAATGCTTTCATTTAAATCAGTAGATTTATCACATTAGCATATTGATGTCTGCTTTCAGATCATATAAACAATGATAGGCGCGTTCAGCTGCCATAGACATAAAAACACATGGCGGGAATTCAGTGAAAACTGCGGCTTTCGCCCTTACTGCAATCCTAAATGGAACGTTTCCGCCAACGGTGGGCAAAAATTAAGAATATTGTGAGCGCGACAAGCGAATGACTCTTTATTTTCTTTGATAACAACCCCCAGCCATGGCGGCTCAAGAAAACCCTGGCCCATCCAATGTCCCCGTCCTACTGCAGCCACCGCCACCCGCTCCGCCCAACAACATTCGCCTGCGTGATCCACCTGTATTTTCCGTTCTCCGAGGCGATGATGTCGAAGACTGGATCAAGAACTACGACCTCGTCAGCGATTTGAACAGGTGGGACAATCCACAGAAGTTGCGCAGCGTCCCATTTTACTTGTCCGATGTTGCAAAAACTTGGTTCTGGAACCACCACTCGGATCTTCCCGACTGGGACGCTTTGGAGCAGCAAATTCGTCAAATATTTGGTGCCCCTACAGTTCGCACTGAGGCAGCAAAGAAGCAGCTCGCTGAACGCACGCAGCTGCCGGGTGAATCATACACCTCTTATATTGAGGATGTCTTTGCACTGTGCAAGCGCGTTAACACTGGCATGTCTCAGAATGACCAAATACGCCACATTATTAAAGGCATTAACACCGTCGCCTTTAACGCCCTCGCCAAGCAAAATCCTGCCACCACCCAGGTCGTAATAACCATCTGACAGCGACTTGACGAGCTTCAGTCTCTTCGCCTTTGCTACGATGCCACCGACATTCGTTTGCCTGCACCCCTCGATTTGCGTGCGCTTATTCGCGACATCGTTCGTGAAGAGCTTCACGGGCGCTGCTCTTCCTGTGCTGCGGAAGTTACTCTCCCTTCTGAAAAAGATAGCTTGCGAGACCTGATTAAACAAGAGATCGCCTCCGCATCGTGTTCGACTTGTTCCAACAGTCCTTGCGTGCGCCAGATGCGCACGTACGCCGAAGTTGCCGCGCTCTCTGCCGCACCCACCGTTTCTGTGCCTGCACCTGCAGACCATACGCCTGTGGGTTCGTTGTCACCGCTAGTGCATGCACCGCCTTACTACGCATCTCAGCGCTCACCTCGAGCAATCTGTTACTACTCCGGCTATTGAGGACATATCGCTCGGTTTTGTTGAAGGCGCCAACAATACGAGCAACGCGACTACGCTCCTGAAGAACATCGAAGCTTCCGTCCGACCATGAACTACCTACGACCACCCTCCCGAACGTCCTATTACCGTTCACCGCCTCCTACCTACCATACTGACATGCCTGCGAATTCCCGTACGTCTCGCCGCAGGTCGCCTTCGCCAGGTCGCCGTTCATTGTCACCTCTGCGGCCCGCCTGCAATTCCACGAACGCCCACACGGAAAACTCCCCGATGCAGTTTTAGGAGAGGAAACTGCATCCACCGGACAGCTAACAATTCCTCCATAGCGGCCATCGAATTTGATAGTAGTGTTTGTAGAAGGTGTACGCGTTGAAGCTCTTGTAGACACTGGCGCTGCCGTTTCAATTATTCGTGCTGATTTTTGTTCCCCCCTTCAAAAAGTCACCACGCCTCATGGCGGCCCACCTCTACGTGCGGCGACCAACGCTCTCGTTCGTCCACTTGCACAGTGTACCGTTCGTGTCTGCATTGAAGGCATTCGTCATCACATTGTTTTCGCGGTATTTCGTGAGTGCACCCACGCTCTCATTCTGGGGTGGGATTTCCTATCTTCTGCGTCCGCTTTCATATCTTGTGATCAGCGTCTCTTGCATCTAAAGGCCACTGACTCTTCTCCGCTTGAACACGATGGACGCATCCGCAATGTCACTACGTCAGATTATATACTTCGGCCATACATCGAAGAAATTAAAAGTGTTAATTGCACCGACATTGTGGATGGTGACGCACTAATTCTCCCTTACGGCCATACCCTATGCAGGGGCATTGTGATCACACCAGGGCTTATTCGCTTCTTCGATGGGTCTGCCTAACTAACCGCCATAAGTCAAACGCCCGAGTGTGTACTGCTCCCCTGTGCCTCAACAGTATCTTGCGCGGTCGACAGTGAGCCTGTTGGGATTGTTACTCTTCTGAACAACCACCACAACGATGTCCCAAAGTTACAATCACTGCCATTCAATGCCTCTTCCACACTTGTGTCGGCAGCCATAAGCACTGAGTTAGCACCTGATCAAACTGAAGATTTGCTCGCCCTGTTGAATAGACACTGTTCTCTATTTGACGTGAACTCGCCCGTCCTCAGCATGACTACCACCGCTACTCACAGCATCCAGACTGATGGCTCTCGTATTGTACATCGGTGTCCATATCGCGTGCCTCAGGCAGGATACAAGATCATCGAGGAAAACGTCTCAGACATGCTACGACGCAACATCATACGCCCTTCCTCGAGTCCCTGGTCATTGCCAGTCGTTCTCGTTCAAAATAAAAATGGGACAGTGCATTTCTGCATCGATTACCGTGAGCTAAACAAAATAACACGCGAGGATGTTTATCCTCTCTCTCGGATTGACGATGCACTGGAATCATTAGAGGGCGCAGAGTATTTTTCTAGCCTCGACCTTAGGTCAGGCTACTGGCAGATACCAATGTCGAAGTCTGATAAAGAGAAGACCACCTTTTCAACGCCACATGGGTTGTACGAGTTTAATGTGATGCCTTTTGGACTCTGTAATGCGCCCGCCACCTTCGAACGCATGATAGACGGCGTATTGCGTGGTTCGAAATGGAAAACATGTCTGTGCTATCTCGATGACATAGTAGTGTTTTCATCGACGTTCTCGCAGCATCTACAACGTCCTGACAAAGTCCTCACATGTCTTGCAAAAGCCGGTCTACAGCTTAACACCAAGAAATGTACCTTTGCTAGCAAGACAATCATGGTTCTCGGCTACCTCGTCAGCAAAAAAGGAATTCGACCGGACCCCGAAAACCTTGCTGCCGTCCTAAATTTTCCTCGACCACTACGTCAAAAGGACCTGCGCAGCTTTCTTGGGTTATCTTCTTACTTCCGGTGCTTCATACGTGGCTTCGCGGAACTTGCGTCTCCACTCCATCAACTCCTCGCAAGGAACGTCGCCTTCATTTGGTCCGAAGACTGCGAAAGCGCTTTCACGGCATTGAAGCAAGCCGTCATGTCGGATCCAGTACTGTGCCACTTCGATTCCACTACACCCACCATCCTTCACACCGACGCAAGTAGTCATGGTCTTGGTGTGGTACGCTTGCAGCGTGACAAAAACACGCGAACGCGTCGTTGCTTATGCAAGTCGTGCTCTTACCGCTCCAGAAAAGAACTACACTATCACAGAGCAGGAGTGCCTTGCTGTTGTTTGGGCAGTGCAAAGATTCCGACTATATCTTCACGGCCGCCATTTTACCGTCTTGATTGACCATAACGCCCTATGCTGGCTTTCATCGCTGAAAAACTTACCGAGTCGCCTCGGTCGCTGGGTGCTTCGCTTGCAGGAGTATGATTTTGATGTCGCCAGCAGATCTAGGAAGAACCATCAGGATGCTGATGCTCTATCGCGCTGTCCTTTGCCCAGCGGAAGCCACTCACCATCGATACACCAAAACGACTGCACCTCTCCAATCGCAGCGCAAAGTTTATCACCTGCCACCCTATCCGTCCTTGTTTCACAACAACGTGTCGACCCATACTGCCGCACCATTGTTGACTGCTTGACCAGTTCTATTACTCCTTCAAACGCCAGACTCCGTCGACAACTTAAACAATTTAAGCTTGTCGGTGGTGCTTTATACCGCTACATTTGCCACATCGATGGTAACAAGTGGGTACCCGTCATCCCACGTTCTCTGCAATGTGAAGTTCTGGAAGCCTCTCATGACGATCCAACCGCCGCTCATCTAGGCTATCACAAGACTTACGACAAAATACGAAGTCGTTGTTTTTGGCCTGGCCTCTCTTCAGCCGTCGCTAAGTACGTCGCCTCCTGTGTCTATTGCCAACGGCGAAAACGACCGACAACCGCTCTGGCTGGCTTAATGCAACCTCTTCCTTGTCCCGCCTCGCCTTTTGAAGTCGTTGGAATCGACTTGTATGGCCCTCTTCCTATATCATCCAATGGGAATCGCTGGATTGTCACGGCCGTCGACCACCTTACCCACTACGCAGAAACAGCTTCTATACCATCTGGGACTGCCACTGAGGTCGCCGATTTCTTTCTTCGCCACATCTTTTTGCGTCATGGAGCTCCATGCATTCTTCTGAGTGATCGTGGCAGAGTCTTTCTCTCTTTCATTGTCGAGCAAGTTTTGCTGCCTCGAACACTGTTCACAAAACCACTTCTAGCTACCACCCGCAGACCAACGGATTCACTGAACGGTTTCATCGGACCCTATCGGACATGATCACCATGTACATTTACCCCAACCACACAAACTGGGATGCAATTCTACCCTTCGTGACATTCGCCTATAATACAGATGCTCAACGCACTACCGGCTTTTCTCTATTTTTTCTTGTCCATGGTCGCTCACCGAGTTTCGCTCTGGATGTCTCTTTCCTTTCGGCCCCCGCACACTGTCATCACTAGGCCCTTGTTAAAACCGGCCTCTCTCAAGACACTCGAAAATCTCGCTACGACTGGTCTCGCCGTGTTGTGAGTTTTTCCTCTGGTGACGAAGTTCTATGGACTCCACTACGCGTCCCTGGCTTATGCGACAAATTTATCAGTCGCTTCATTGGGCCGTACACGATGGTCGAACAGACATCTCCTGTCAATTACCGCGTTTCTCCTCTTAGCGCTAATCCTGATCATCGTTGCCGAGGAACAGAGATAGTGCACGTATCTCGTTTAAAGCCTTATGCGCGATTCATTTCATAATACTGTCAAGCGACCAGGCGGCTGCTTTAATCAAGCGGGGGAATTAGTGTGAGCGCGACAAGTGAATGTCTCTTTATTTTCTTTGATATCATCATCACCTGTACATCTTCATCTGTAAATATCGTCACCAGTCTGATTTAGCTCGAGCCTGGCTGAATAAACCGATTCCTGACAATATGGTTGGTGCGTGCAGTTAGCGAGTTTCGAAGAGTTATTAACGCAACATTCAACAGATAATAAAGGCGATGATCATATGCTAGACTTGGCACACGACGTATCATGCGGCAAGTTCGGGATGCGATCATTACGCGGGGAAAAAAAAATCGAATTTAGAAGACAAAATTTAGGGGTGCGATGATTACGCGAGTGTGATCATTACGCGAGTAAATACGGTATCATGCAATATATGTACTATTCGAGTTCAATCTGAAATTATTCAGCCAAAATTACTAATCACTTAGAAATCGCTTTCGAACATGAAATTCACTACTGTTGCACATTTTTTTTCTTGATTTGGGGTTATCGAGAAGGGGGTGCACAAATTACGTGGAAATTTTGCCAGCGCATACGAAATATTGTGCCATAGTCTTAACGCCTGGAGTATATACGTTTTTAAAAAAAAAGAAGAAATAAATGAGAGCACAAATGAATTCGGCTTGTTAATTTTGAAAGAATGAGCGTGTACTTTACCCAGTCAGATATGTCACATGCAGTCTAGCGGTAATCAATGATCGCGAAGGCCGGTTGGGAATTATTGTAGTTTCTTAACTCTTTCGACAATGCTGGGAGAAACTAGGTCCCACTGACACGGTGATACCGGAAGAACTAAGCATCTGCATAGGATTGAAAAGGCCTCCTTCAGTGGCAGGAAACATGCTTTCTTGCGTATTGACAGCGCCGATCGTCACGTTGAAGTGCGTCTCCTTGAAGTACTTTGTGGCGGCACGCTTGCCATTTTCCTTGGCGAAATTCACAACAACGAGCTTCAATTTTGCCATATATATAATTACTGCAGCACATCGCAAGGAAACCATCAAAACGAGTCGGCCAGATGGCGAAACTTAAACTTCCGAAATTGACCAAGCGTGCGTTGTAGCGCATAAGCAGAGAACGAGGGGAACAGTTGGAGCACCAGGCCCTCAAACGCCTCCGATGCAGAAACTCGTCCGTGCCATGACGTGAGCGTACATTCTCGCTATTATCGCAGTGGTAGAGATTGGGAGATAGGGGAGGCAAACGCTCGAACAGTTCCAGCGACCCATCAACTGGTTCGTGTTCAAGAGCGGTATTCTAGAGACCCCAGTTCGGCGAAGTCTTCGGAAGCAGCGACTTCGCACTGGCAGCCTGTTTGACTGCACTCGTATACATGGCGAGGTGCCATGCATACGAAAGGTCCAAAGGTGCGCGCACCAACGAGCTGGCTCGGGCGGGTCGAGGAGCGCGAAATATGTGAGTTCATATTTTTTTATTCCGAAAAGCTGGTAAAGTACTAGGGGTGCGCAAATTATCCGAGGGCGTAAATTATGCGTGAGAATACGGTATTCACACAAGCCTAAAAATCACCCTGCCAGTATTTGATATGTGGGGTTTAATGTCCCAAAACCAGCATATGATTATGAGAGACGTCGTAGTGGAGGGCTCCGGAAATTTCGACCACCTGGGGATCTTCGACCACCTGGGGACCCAAATGTGAGCACACGAGCCTACATTTCCACCTCCATCGGAAACGCAGCCGTCACAGCCGGGATTTGATCCCATGACCTGCGGTTCAGCAGCCAAGTACCTTAGCCACTAGACCACCAGGGAGGGGGGCTACCCTGCCAGTAGGGTAGTTACCTACGATTGGCAACCGGTTCTCCCACAGTGGCATAGGCATTATGTTAGCGGGCACATTGTTACAACATTTCATACCTTTTTATTTGAATAGCCTTTGTACTCTGACTTGCATGTTGACAAATGTCAAGTTAGTACACACTCCTGTGGTCATGCAGCATGTCAGCTTTATCTAGAAAGTGGTAAAGCTTCTGAAACTACCATTATTTACTTTCTTTTTTTAATACTCCATCGCCTAGCAAAGCAGGAGTTCACGTTGCTTGTGCTGTGTGTGGTCTCTTGTGCCCTAGAAAGAAGTGTCACAATACCAGAACAAAGGGTGCAAAAGTTAGAACGAAGAATGCAAGCACATCAAGCAAAAAAAAAAAAAAAATTGGCCCAAATCTACATGTTACACTGTAAATGTCGTCGAAAGACGATAGTCTTGCGCCTGGAGAGAGTGAACAAAACGTTTATTTGATGTTCTGCGCAATAAATTCGGTGAATGGTATTCTGAAGGCTCTGCGTTAGAGTGCCTCGAGCATGTAGCGGAGGCGAACAAGCCCATCTAGGCATGTTAGACACGAGCGCCATCTGGCAGTTATCTTCGAAAACGAAGGTGTGCGCGACCGCGGAGGAAGATGCGTGCCAGTCTCAAAGGTAATAAGGTGTAGAATGCAAAGCGACGGGCAGGTGCCACCACCGTGTCGTCATAGCAAAGCGTTGGAAACATCTTCTAGGGCATCGCATTGCACTGTCAGTACAGCGCGATAAATGCTACAATCTTTAGAGTTACTTGTGTGTGCCTCTTCTAGTAGTATAAAGGCAGACATACAAAACATACACGTGTTTTTATGGCGCCTCAGATATGCGCAATAATTGCTTTTTTAATTGACAATCGCACAACTATGAACGCTAAACCTTGAGAAATATTGGTGGGCGCTGCGGATGGGGTTGGCCGTTTTGTGCCGTTTGAGGCATCTTTAGGGCGGGTAAACAGACAAATGTACAGACAGACAGGCAGACAAAATTTTTTTTATCGAAGGTCCCCAAGAAAGACGATTGTGTTTAATTACAGAGTATTTCTTGCACTTTTTGTGGAGTAAGCCAGCTAGCAAAGTTATACAGTAAGCATACCCGTATATACTCGTGTAAGGGCCGCACTTTTTTTTCGAAAATTTTGCTAGGTGCGGCCCTTACACGAATCAGGCCGATTTAGTACAGGCAGTACAGGCCAAAGGTCTGTACTGTTTATGCAACAGTAGCAGAGTGCAAGAGTCACAAATGACATGCCAGAAATGTTTTTATTCGGATTCCATTTCGCTGTCCTCGTTCTCGGAGGAGCTCGCCTCGGCGTCCGCGTCTTCCCAGAGACGGTCATCTTCGGTGCCGTTCATGGAGTTCGAAATTCCCGTTACCTTGAAGCTTTTAGCAACTACTTCTACTGACATGGCACGCCACGCATTCAAAATCCATTCACACACCTGTTGGAGCGACGCCCGCTTCAGCCGTCCTGTAGGGGTCTTCTCGTGGACGCCTCCAGCCATCCATTCAGAGTAACATCGGCGAAATTCCACTTTGAATGGTCTGTTGACGCATACGTCGAGCGGCTGCAGCACACTCGTCAGGCCACCGGGAATGACGGCCAAGTCCGTACGAGTTGCGGCAACTCGGTTCTTGACGCGGTCGGTCAAGTGGCCCCTAAAGCTGTCCAAAACAAGGAGGGCTTTCCGTTGTAACAGCCCTCCAGGTCTGTTTGCCCAGACGGTCTTAATCCAGTCAACGACCAGTTCCTCGGACATCCAGCCCTTCTCTTGCGCACGTACGACGATTCCCTGAGGGAACTTCTCTTTTGGGAGAGTCTTCCTTTTAAATACGACGTACGGCGGAAGCCTCCTGCCGTCTGCCGTGATGCACAACATCACAGTGCACCTTTGGCGTTCTGCACCAGTCGTGCGCACAGACACACTTTTCGCACCTTTTAAATCCACTGTGGTGCTTTCCGGTGCATCGAACCACACAGGTGTCTGGTCCGCATTCCCAATTTGGGACAGGTCGTATTCATGCTCCCTCCTGAGAGCATTCACGAAGCGATGAAACTTAATGACGTGGTCTTCGTACTCGCGCGGCAGTTTTTGGCAAATCGTCGTTCGGCGCCGAATAGAAAGCTGGTTACGGTTCATAAACCGCGTAGCCCAGCCCCGACTTGCCTTGAATTGTGCCGGGGGTATTTCCATGTGGCGAGCGATGCTGAGGGCTTTGACGCGTATCATGTCAGTCGATACGGCGTAGCCGTCCCTTCGTGTGTCGACGACGTAGTTGACGAGCTCGCTTTCGAGTTGCGGGTACTTGCACTTTTTCCCGCGAAACGCCTTTCGGCTCCTGTTAGTAGCGGCGAGGGCATCTTTCTGATTCATCCAGTAACGCACGCGCTTCTCATCGACGTCGTACTTTCGTCCAGCTTCCCGCTTCCCGTGCTCCTCGGCATAGTCAATCACTTGCAGCTTAAATGCTGCAGTGAATGATCTCAGATGCCGGCCCATCGTCCGTCACGTGCGCTGGCTTCTGCAGGGTTCACTACAACCAACAAAGTGACACCGACGACACCGATCTGAAGTCGCGCTGCCAACGTATCGACACGATGCTAGGAACGATGCCAACAAAGAGGCCGCACAAGGCAAATATGGCGGCGCGCTGTCAACAGCGTGGTCGGCGCGTCGGCGAAAGTAGAATAAAAGCGGAAAAGCGTGCAGCGCCATCTGGCTGTAAATGAACTAACTACACTTTTCTGGCGGGACATTTTGAACTTTTGTTTTTTTTTTTTCGAAATATCCGCTTTCAAAGTTGGGGTGCGGCCCTTACACGAGGGCGGCCCTTACACGAGTATATACGGTAGCTTGCCAGTATAATTTATAGCAGAATGGAAGATGTTCACTGTGCCAGGATACTGAGTAAGTAACGTTAGTATGGGCAGTTTTTTGAACACAGCTGACTAGTGCAAGGGAACAGAAAAGTGTTTTGCGAGTCCCTTTGATTTGCGACGATGGTCCTGAGCCAAAGGTGAAGAAAAAAATGAGTTCTTTCACCGGACTATTGGGTTGTGTGGCTGCAAGAGCACTTGTGCCATCTCTTGCACTTTAGGAACCACACTGTGCGACTATGTGCGAAAAGCTATATAAGACTCTGTCGACCTTGGTTTGGCGATCGTTTTGCAGGGATGTGAGTGTTATGCAAAGAAAAACAGGCTCAGGGGATGCTAGATACACTCCAAAAAAAGGGTATTTGGGAAGTGTTTCTGCAAGACAACAATAATTGCCATGTACTCTGAGTACTTTCCTTGCGTTATCACTACGGTTCCGGTAGTTCGGGGTCACGAAAACGACGCTTACATCATTGATGTGACATAGCGTTCTTGATGGGACAGTGGCCAGCGTCAGGTTTTCAAGAAAGGAAACGCGAGCAAGTCAGATGACGATTTTAGTTGTGTAGCAGAAACACTCCCCGAGTAGACAGTTTTTTTTAGAGTGTAGTGCATAGTAATGCAAGTGTCTCTGTGTTTGCCATTAGTGATCGCTCGTTCAATGCCTTCTTCTGCCGTCTTTGTCCTGGCAGCCCACCACCGATCCATGTGCCACTATGGAGGTGCAACACAGCCGGACGATGCTTCCAGGTGCTTTCCTGGCACTAGCAGCAGCCCTAATCTCAGCGGAGGGTTCCTTGATCAGGTCGGTTCATTAGATGTCTCGCTGCCTGGTTAAGAAATAATTGCCTGAAATTCGTGACATTTATCACCTAATGCAACCCTAGAATTGTGCAGCATTTCCTCCTGGAAGTTGGATGTATACAAGCTTTCCTTAAACGGTGCGCATTCCGAAATTATGCCACAACCTGGGCAACTGGTAGCCCCGCCTATTGAAGAACATTCCTCAGTGCTTGTGTGGGACCAGTTGAACCTCGTTAGTACGTTTTTGCTTAGTACGATTTCCCGGCTCTTATGCTCGCAATCCCGAAAATCCAATTAACCCGAGTCAGATTGTATGATTCGGATCGTACATTTTCCCAGATCGTACGTTAATCTCCCAACTTTTTTTTCTTCCCCGGAAACGTATCAACAAGATTCTACTGTATTTATTTAGTGATAAAGGGATCGGCTGGTGCACTGTGGTCTCCTGGGCAGGGCCTATTCAGAATTTGTAAGTTCTATCTGACTATAGTTATCTGCGCTTGATGTTGAAGTCTGGTAGTAGTGTGTGCGTATATATATATATATATATATATATATATATATATATATATATATATATATATATATATATATATATATATATATATATATAATGAGATCTAACAGACAGTAATGCCAAGGAATCTATAGGGGAAGTTATTAGAACAAATGGAATGTAAATAAGAAGAAAGAAAAGTGGGTGAAAAAATAACCAGCTGTGAGCAGGTTATCCTGCTCACGGCTGGTTATTTTTTCACCCACTTTTCTTTCTTTGCATTTACATTTCATTTGTTGTAATAACTTCCCCTATACATTCCTTGGCATTACTGTCTGTTAGATCTCACTAATATTTTGTCAAAACATAGAAAAACGAGCCCTTAGGTATACACTTCTTTCCCATATATATATATATATATATATATATATATATATATATATATATATATATATATATATATATATATATATATATATATATATATATATATATATATATGTGTGTGTATGTGTGTGACCTATGAAGCCATGGTAGGAAAAGCATATGAGAAAGAAGTTAGGATGGAAGGAACATGGTGTATGAGCCATGCCACATCTCCGACATCTAGCGTCACACAAGTCGACAGGATGAAGACCTCGCAGCCACTTCATCAACCGGCCATCATCATCGAAGACTTCAGCAAGACGCAGTGACCAAACGTGGACCACAGAAGTGCATCCCCACTCAACACAGTGACAAGCATCATGACGGAACCATCAGCTCAATTTCCCATTCCCAAGTACACTGGAGAAGCGGACGATGGTCCCTTGCAGGACTGGTTCGACCTATTCGAGCTCCACGCTACCGCTGCACCTTGGTCGGAATGGGAGATGGCCATCAATTTTACTGACTACATCTAAGGTGAGGCTTTCAAATTCTACCTCACTCATATCTCCAAAAACGACGAATCGTGAAAAAAATATTAGAGAAGAAATGATCATCCGATTTAAAAATTACGATGAAGATTTGCATGCAACCCGTCGTTAAAACAACCCATCTCAGTTGTCACAACCAGCAGCAGTCTTCACACATTGGAACACCCAGTGCACCATACTCACCGTCTCGCACACTTGGCCCACCACCTGGTTTCCTGTAATTTCGCCGTTCGATTGCTCATAACGCCCACCTCATTCCTCGCACGCTTGCTGTGGTTGATATAGAGCTGAGAAAGTTGGAAGGTAATCAGCCAGGCTCTGGCCCTTCTGTGCAGATGCACGTGTCAGAACAGCTCAACTAATTAGTTACACAGAAAGAGAAAAATTTCTGACTGGAATCTTACCAAAACACGTCTGCTGTGTTGGCACCATCTGGTGCACAGACACCTGAAAGTCCAAACAGCACAAAAGGCTCAGAAGCATCAGTTCTCGCACATTACCAGTTGCCAGAAGCGTCCGTGAGGAAAGACATCACAGAAGCGTTTGAAAGGCTTTCTAGCAAAGATGGCACACTACCAAGCAAGCACGACAAGCACGACAAGCAAGACAACTCACCGTGCACTAGCTACCTACTGGACACATCAATTAGAGCAGAAAATTAACGCCATGTTCCCAAAGGGGCTCCTCTTACGCAATATCCTGAGAAACATACCCAAGTTCAGCACAGGCAAGTCGACCAGCTTTCACTATTACAACTGGTCCTCCGTCAAGAACGACAACCAACTAAAACTTCCTCGGAAACACAATCGCAGTTAAAAGGGCGACGTCACAAAGCAAGCCCATTAAAGCAAAGACGAACACAAGACGTAAGGCATTGTCGCATGAAGGATTGTCGCAAGAAAAGCATTCTGCACAAGAGATCATAACTATGCCTATAATTATAGCACCAACACCTCAGCAAACACCGAAAAAGATAGGAAGTCACCAGTTCCTCCCCACAAAGATTAAGACGCCATCTTATCAGCATACGACAACGAGAATGGGCTCATGAAAGATAGGACATGCTGTCTGAACTAACAGCCAGCCATGCCTACCAGAGTTCTCGTTCATATCATCGTACTGCTACCCTCTCCTGTGAATTTTTTTTTCTGTGTGCGCCGGTTTACGAAACGGCCTTGTCCCATGGAAATGTTGCGTGTGTTAACATTTTCTGCTTATAAGACTCCGCTTCTTCATGTTTTTTTTACTTGTAACACTAGCATTCTTTCGGGGGGAGGGGAATTATGTGACGTATGAAGTCACGGTAGGAGGAGAAGCAAATGAGGAAGAAGCGAGAATGCAATATATATATATATATATATATATATATATATATATATATATATATGCAGAAGAATAACTTCGGTTGCCGCAAGGTTATAAATATGAAAGTAGATGCACTTTCACATAACAACCGTTTATTGTGCCGTTTCGACGGGAACCCCATCTTTTTCAAGGCATACTACTATGCCTTGAAAAAGACGGGGTTCCCGTCGAAACATCGGCACAATAAACAGTTGTTATGTGAAAGCGCATATACTTTCATATTTATATATATACCGTATTTACTCGCATAATCAGCACACTCGCATAATAGGCACACTCGCATAATAGGCGCACCCCTAGTTTGGTCGCGGAAAATTCGATTTTTTCAATTCCGCGCATAATAGGCGCACCCCTAACTTGGCCGTGATCAGAAACGATTCTACCCCCCAGCGGTACAGTTGGAACGCGGTCCCCATACCCTGAAGAAAAAAAAGAAGGCAAATTGACGAGCAAATAAAAAAAAATTCGAAGTGCAACGTCCTAACCAACGTGTTTGTCGAAATAAAACTTGAAAAAAAAAAAAAGCGTCCATGAGCGAAAAAAAAAAAAACGGCTGTTCCATCAATTACTGATACCCCCCAAATCGCCGCGCTTTTTGGAGGTCACGTGTACAACGCCGGGGGCTCGATCGCCATCACCACCATCAGAGAAAAAGAAACGCCATTTTGCAAGCGGTGTGCGTATGTTGTGGTCGTGTATTGAACTTTGGTTCCACCATGGGGAAGTACGCGAGCTACACGGCTGGGTTTAAACTGAAGGCAGTGCAGTCCGCGCTGGAGCACGGCAACCGGGCTGCAAGCAGGCATTTCGGCGTTGAAGAAACCAGTATTCGGTACTGGAGGGACCAAGTAGAAAAACTTAAGGCGACGAAGAAGACACGACGGGCTTTCCGCGGTGCCAAGACCGGCAGGTATCCGAACATCGAAGAGCAACTGGTCCGGCATATACGGGAGCTACGACAAGACGGCTGTGCTGTGTCGTTGGATATTGTGCAGACTGAGGCGCGCAGAATAGCCCGAGCGCAGGGCATCGAAGCAAAAGAGTTCAAAGCCAGCTCCGGATGGACTTCATTTTGTCCCAGATCGGCAACGCTGATCAGACCCCCCTTTGCTTTGATATGCCGTGGAACACGACAGTGGAGGAGAAAGGTGCACGGAGCGTCATCGTCAGAACGTCTGGCGCTGATAAACAACGATGCACCGTAATGCTGGCGGTGACAGCGGATGGGCGTAAGCTACCGCCTTACGTTATTTTTAAACGTAAGATGCTCCCAAAGGCAAAATCCCAGGCTCCCAAAGGCATCTACGTCAGAGTCCAGGAAAAAGGCTGGATGAGCGCGGAACTCATGGTGGATTGGGTGAAAACAGTCTGGGGTCGGCGGCCGGGTGGTTTGTTGTTGCCGTCCATGCTTGTCCTGGACAGTTTTCGTGGGCACCTAGTAGACCGCGTACGAGATGAGCTAAAGGAGCTGCGCACAGATCTGGCAGTGATTCCGGGCGGCCTCACATCGATACTGCAGCCTTTGGACGTGTCCTTGAATAAACCTTTCAAGGACAATGTTCGAAGGCTGTACACCACCTGGATGGCTGGAGGACAACATCAGCTGACTACAGGTGGTAAGATTAAGAGGCCGCCTGTGGAAATGCTGTGCGCTTGGATCGTGGAAGCGTGGCAGGCGATCTCCGACGAAGTCGTCAGGAAAAGCTTCAAGAAGACGGGTATCTCGAACGCACTGGATGCGAGTGAAGATGACATGTTGTGGGGTGCGGATGATTCGGACACCGAAAACGAATCCCCGCTCGGCGAGGATGAATGTGTGATCTCCGACTCGGACTCCGAATAGGGAAAAGGAGGAACAGCTACGACTTTTGTGTAAAGAAATTTTACGTGTGTGTGTGCAGTTGACGGCTCTCGCTTGTTCATTAAAAGGTACGTAGGTATGTTTGTTTTATGCTGAATTAATTGGTAAACGATAAAGTCGCCATTTACTTGACAAGTGTGCAGATTTAAAGCGCGAGAACCGAGTTGAAAAAATTTTCGAAAATTTTACCCCGCGTAATTGGCGCACCCCTAACTTCGAGCCGGATTTTCTGAAAAAAAAGTGCGCCTATTATGCGAGTAAATACGGTATATTAAAAAAAAAAGTTCTGTGGGTCTGGTGCACATATAATCAAGAAATAAAGGAGCACACTTACTAAAATTGATTATTTTTACTCTACGTTGCGGCCGTGGCGCGGCCAAAACGTAGAGTAAAAATAATCCAATTTCAGTAAGTGTGCTCCTTTATTTCTTGATTATATATATATGTAAGCTGTTTTGTTTCTGAAGTAATTATCATATAAAAAACATGTCAGAAGCCACAAAACTGTTTTTAAACTGAGAATTATACGTAGCTTACACGAAAACCTGGATAGTCTTAGGATTAGTGTTAGCAAAAGGCATTTGAAGGTAGCTGTATGTTGTGAATTTTGAAAAATCATCACATATGCACATATGACTGTGATGAGTCTACTTCATTAGGTTTCTGCTTATCATCTCACAATTTCGTGAGGCACTTAAAAAACTGCAATTTATCATTTGCAGAAATTGCCTTCTGCTTGTGTTCATCACACATTGTGCAATTTTTTTTGTTTGTGCCAAAATCTCATCATATGGTCTGTTAGGGTGTTGGATCCTGTTGTTGCGCTATTGTAGTATTAGATGTGAAAACTTGAGGATGTGCGAGTGACAACGAAAACTTTTTGCTTTGTTTGCTACCGATGACTTGCCCGATTCAAAGAACTGTGGTCGGCTTTCTTTTCTTTGTCCGTGATGATACCTTTTGGGCAGTGTACTGTTATGCAGTGGGTGCTTTTCATTTGTATTGAAAATTGCCGAGGTCGCTGCATCTTGTAGGACTTGTTGCAATAGAGGTGGTAGATATATAAAAGAAATGGGGGGTTAGGGGGCAGAATAAGCCAGACTAATTCCACCTTTAGTGCTTTTTAATATCACTCTTGTGTGTTTCATTAATTGCAAAGAATTCTTTAGTGCTTTTTAATATCACTCTTGTGTGTTTCATTAATTGCAAAGAATTCTTATTGCCCATTTTCTTTATTTCTTCTTTTTAATTGTGACTGTTTTCTTTCACCCATTCTCCACAGATTCCAGACATTGTGAAGAATGAGCATGGCGAGGCCCCCACATATGCCTCGTTGGGCTACTCACCATCCCTGTCTCCCGGGGATGTCGGCGCTAAGAGCCAGCACCATCACCAGCACCATCACCAGCAGCAGCATCACCAGCCACATCAGCACCAGCCGCCGCCGCACCTCCAGCATCAGCACCTGCACCACCATCACCACCACCACGAGCATTACCACACCATGCAGGTGCCTATGCCCTGTGGTACCGCCCCCTACGCATGGCATCACCCTGCCTGAAGGGATGCGTTGTTCGTGCTACCCAAGCTCCACGACGCTCCTTCACGCCTGTGGGCAAGGACTCCATTCAGCAGGTGACCGTTAGGGGGCTCACTGTGATGATGTCACGCTATACACACCACCGCGCCTACCTCCCAATCATTGCTGGCCTCCTAGAAGGAGAGATATATATATATACACACAGACACACACACACACTATAGGGCAGCAGCAGGACTGCTCGTGGCGTTATTGCCGTTTGTCATAGTGTCGCCTTTCTTGTGGTCGTCACGCCCACGGACGAAGGCACGCTGGTAAAATTGGCAGAGACCTTGCCGTGTCATCTGTGATTACTGCCTACAGACTTGCTAAAACATCTTGGTGCGGAGAACGGCGGACCTTGCGCATGTGGCAGTCGACTGTTGCCGTGCCCCCTTCTGCTCGAGAACCTTTCGGAATGGGCAGAGACCTCGGAGCACCCTCAGGCGAAAGGTTTGGGTTTACTAGGAAATCGCTCTTGTATGTGTGTGTGCAAGCTGCCACCACCGTGGAGCTGCATTCTTCCTCAGCACGGTTTCAGTGCTGCAGGTTAGTGTTGGATAGAGTGGCACAAGCGTGCCCTGTGTTTGCACATACCATATTCTCTTGCCGGAAGAGACCTCAGTGGAACAGACTCTCTTGTACAGTGGCAGTAGTCACGTCTTGCAAGTATTTTACCCATATCACATTTGTTTTTCCTGAATGTACCAGCAACACTTGTGAGGCACTACAAGGTGTGCTGCTGGAATTCGCTCGAGAGACTATCACTTACAAATGACTTCAGATACTGTAAAGCAAGCCTTCTAAAGACCTGTTATTGTGAAATATGACTGATACAGCACGTAATATACAATTCACTTGTTAACTCTTTCGCTGTTTCCGAAGTACAGTTGTTATTCTTTGAATATTGTATATCACCTATTATGAAGAAAAATGGGCAAATAAGTCGGGACTCAGCTAACCTGCACAGTACTTATTAAAAATTGAAACAAGGCCTGTGGAAATGCTATTCTTCTTCGTTAAAAGGATGTGGAAATAACTTTGAATAGTAGCTTCGGTTAAAGTGCTAGTGATAACTTATAAAATACTTTAGGTTTTAAAATTTACAATACTTCGTACACACAATCCGGTATTCGCCTGGTGTGTGACTGATGTCGGCGCTTCGAACCGTGCCTGCATGACGTCATAGCGGGAATTCGTGCTGTTGTCTGCTATGTAGGCCCAGCGTCATGTGGAAACCACCGTTGTGGTAAAACTTAACGCCGAAGCAGTTCAGTGGTTGTCTTGTGTGTGGTGGCTACTGACGCTGTTCAAAGAACTGTGGGTCTTCACTTTTGACATTCATTTTGGAAGTAAAGCTCTTCGTTTCTTAGAACTGTGGCTACTTGTCTCCACGGCGAGTGCTGTGCAATGGTAAAGTACTGCTGTGTGCCTCCTTGTACTTCATGTGCCCGTGAAAAGGGCGTTGGCTTTCAGAACTGTCCTAAGGACTTGAAACTGAAGAAGAAGTAGATAGTCAAGCTCGATGGGAAGGCACTCCACGCCTTCATCGACTGTGTGCAGCAAGCCCTTTGCTGACAGTGACTTCCTACACCTGCCATATGGGCCACTTTTCAGTAAGCTTGTAATTGTGTTTGAGTGCCTCACCAGTACTTCAGCCGGTACATGTATGCAGGCTATAAGCATAAATGACTTACACCAAGTTCGATGCCATCCTGAAAACTGCGCCAAGGCTCCTAGACAGAGAACCAAGGACGGGGCCTCCGAATCATCTCACTGCATCTGAACTGCGCAGGATATCTGCGATTATGGCTTAATTTGGTGGCTGTATGTACATACATAGTTAAATTAGGAAGACAACCGCATGCCTATGCACCACTTATTATGAATTCATAAGCGAAATCTGCTGCAGTTGTTTAGTGCACATTGTATAAAGGTTTTCATCTCAGGATGTGCAGACATTTCTTAAAAATTGGAGCTCCTTAAGCTTTTCGTTATGTCTTTTGCATCAACAGAAACTCGATTAGCCCACGTTTGCCATGTTAATCTCTGCAGTCCTGTGTGCGAGATATATAATTAGCGATGAGTGTTTGTTATATTCTGATCCCGAAGCGATGTCCTTGTGCGGTATTAAAAGGAAATACGTCAGAATAAATTTCTCACTGAACCAACATAACTGGGACAAACTGTAGTCATTTTTCGTCGGCGAAGGGGTGCAGCAAGGCGGTACTTGCCCACTCCCCCAGCCATACAAGCACCTGCCCCTCAAGCTGCCTCCCCCCCCCCCCTTCATTTCTGCAAAACAACACGAGCTTGCACCTTCAAGGCGAAACCCTGCCGGTGACCATGACGGCACTCTGTGCATGAATATCCAAAATTTGGTAATTTTACGCTACTTTGCATTTCTAGCAAATCCTGTGAATGATCGATTGACTGCCATTGCAGCAATTTAAACAGCTGCCCTACAGTAATTATCTCGTGTTGTTTGTGAATGCCAGAATGAATCAGCAATTATAACAAATTTCCTCATTTTCACTGGCACTAGCGATGCACTGCAGAAAAAAACACCCTAAGGAGAAGGGCACGCCTGCCCTTCTCATTAGCATAGTTGTGAAAGCTAACCCACTTTCCACAGGCGAGGCACAGAGCAGTACTTCACCATTGCACTGCATTTACCGCAGAGAAAAAATATATTCGTTTGTTCCAGAGAAATTGAGTGATCATTATTCATCACGAACTCGCTTGCTATGGAGACGTTATGTGGCAAGTTCGCAAGTCTACTTGTTTGCAGGACCAGAGCTGTGATGGTGTTGCGATCTACGGTGACAACCTACTTGGGATTTAACAATGTGGCCTGCGGCGTACACTGCCGCACCCTCAATGAGACAGCACAGCATTTCGCAAGCTATATCTACATACTTGTATATCCTGGAGAAAGGCACGTTAACTGGAATACCGAAAGAAGCACCTGAGGAGTTCTTTTTCTAAAAGAGCCAAGTCCACTTTAAGTAAAACTGTACTGATAGAACAGTGGCACCTGCTGAATAAATGTTTTTGTCATGGTACGCATGTCGCCAAAAGATTTTATGGGAACATTGAAATAAAAGGTGACGTGATTATTTTGCCAGATATGAATCGTTGAAGTTTGGATCTGGCACAAATAGATTCGTCGCATAGTATTTGGCCCATTTTGAAAAAAAAAAAAAAAAAAAACTTTTATTGATGCAAGTCTCTGCAACACAGAAAAAACAAAATTCTAATTTTCTAGCTGCAATCTTTTGTTGTGCTAGAAGAGAGGCCACTGGGTGCAGAGACCAGGTCTAGATGTCAACAGGAGTGTCTTCTTGGCAACACGCGCACTCTTCCTGTTTGTCGACTCCCCTTTCTTGGTCTTGGAATCTGCTGAAAACATTGGAAAAATACTTGAGCTCTTCATGCTGCTGCCACCACTCTGCGAAATGTTTAACGAGGAGACCCATAACGTCTTTTACCTTGAGGGGGTTCAAGTTGGCCAGTTGCAAACCACACCTCTCTGGGGCACCTGACAAATCCTTTTCTTTTTGCAGCACTCGAACAAAATTAGACACAGAGAACCTATAATGTGGCTCTGCTCGAACTTCTGGGCTTTGTCTGTTGGCGTTAAGCTGCATATAAAAAACTTTAACCATGCTAATCTTAAAGGGCAGGCTCAATGTGGGCATCGCATAGGCATTCCAGTCGTAGACATTCCAGTGCTTTCCAAGCTTCAAAACTGTGCCATGTTCTGCAAAAATATTTTTGTAGGCATCTGGGTTCAGTATTTCTTCATGCTTCCTTGTGTCTTTCTCAATCCTACCGAAGACTCGGTCAGGCGGCAAGAAGCTGTGACCAGTGACAGAGAATACTAGAGTGGTTTTCAACACCTGAGCAGGAGCTTCATTTTTTAGCCACCAGAGAAGCATCTCTAACGTGGTGGAATTTTTGTTCTGGCCAGCACAGCTGTCGGCTGCCAAATGAACTTCTTGGACTCTCTTGTAGCTGAGGCTTCGAAGTGAGCTGTGCAGAGCGCTGGCCACCTCATTGCTTCCTTTGGCACTCTCGTCCTCACTGCAAGTATAACAGTGAACACCATGCTTGGGCACTGACTTATCTTCTTGATTTTGTACCATGCAGAAGTGGTATTGGTAAAGTTGCCGGCTGTAGTATAGCTGCTGGCCAGGAATTTGAGGCATCGCTTGGGTTTCGCTGGCAATCAAAGGAAAGGGTCATCAGGTTTGTTCATCTTTCCTTCAAGAGAGCGTAGAACGCCTTGTATTTCAATTCGTGCACACGTTGCTCCGCGATTGCTTTTTGCTTCTGTACAGGGTCAGAGACCATTTTCAGGTAGTGTGCATTTCTCAGGCATACTGAACACACGTCTGTCTGTGGCGTTCCAAAAGAAAGGTTGAACTTTCCGAAAAATGCCATGAAAAAAGCCGTACTTGCGCATTATTTAGAGCTTGAGCATTGTACATGCTCCAAACATTCTTAATGCTTTCTAGCTCGGATGGAAGTTAAAGCTTTTTCGTCTTCTGTTGAGAGTAATGCGCCTCTCTAGCGCGAAGGTGCTTTATAAATGAAGCTACGGCTGCGCGCTTGTGACCATACTTTCTTACTTTGTGGTCGCCGCCTCGATTTTCAGGCTTGATTTGACCTTTTTTATGCTTGTGCTTCAACAATCTTGTGACGGTACTGTGGCTAATTCCTAGCACAGCACAAAACATATCGTGATACACTGGAATTACTTTTCCGCGTCGAGGCGTACCTTGTATGTCGCTGAGAGCCTACGGGGAAGCGTGTATCCGATGTTCTCCGGCGCTTCGCAGGTTCCGAGGAGCAAAACATTAAAATAAAAGCACCACGCTGTTGTTTCAGAAGTCCCAGGAATTTGTCCTTGAAACTTCTTACGGAAGTTGTCGAAATAAGAGAGCACTTCAACATTTTTTTCTTGTGCTCACACTTGGGCTGTGGTACATTACGTAGTCTAGGACCACTTCCTCGCCTGGGAACAGACCGGTCACCAATTTCTTCGTTACCATCTTCTTCCATTTCAAACGAGAAAACTTGAATAAGAAACACCAAAACAAAGCCACATGTTCAGGCAAGAAGTGTAGTAGTGCCAGCCATTTTGGCTGTTTGGTCACGGGGTGTGCAGGAAGTTCTCTCATTGGTTGAGTGGATTTGGCTCAGTTTAATAGAAACATGCCTCACATTTGGCTCATTTTTTATTCGCAATAGCTCCTTTGAGTACCTGTTTCTGTGTACATTTGGCCCATTTTGTTTTGAACAGTGTCATAAGTGGAAGTCATTTGCAAGTAGTTCTCGTTGCAGCCAAATGTAGCCAAGTTTCGGTTTCGGGATTTGGCTCAATTTGGAAAAAAAAAAAGAAAACTCCTTACCTGAAATAATTGGTGTTGTACGGCAGAAACTGCAAATTACGAGCGAGAACACTCGCACATAGTTTCACTTTTTTACCAGCAATGTGGTCGATGGTATCGGCCTGATGTTCGGCTATTCGAGAGATTTCTTAACCCTGTCAATTGGGCTGAAACTTGAAAAAGTTCATTATTGCTCTCGAAAACATCCGTTGCAGCTGTTGTCTCTCATGGGGCTGTTAGTTTGACAGTGTTTCTGCCTGAAGCAGACAATCTGCAACAGAAGCCGCGGCTACTGCAGCACGGTCTGGTGGGGTTGAGAGCGAAGTACCCGCTCCGACGTCACACGTGAGAGGGCAACGTTTCTAGATGTTGAAGCGAATAAGAAGCTTTTAAACTAAAGATGTTATGAATCTATGAAAGGGTAACATGCTCAATTAACCTTTGAGTGGAGCTTCGCTACAGTGCGGATTTGTCTTGAGTAGGTGCTTTCACGGCTTAGCATCCCTTCACTGCAGTGAAACCACCTTTACAGAAGTTACATGCAGAATAGTTTGTTTATTTTGAGTACTCGAATACTGTGATATTTGAAGCATTCGAATATTTGCAAAGCCTTGTTAAAACCTCTGTGTAGATAGACAGAATGAATAGTCTTTTTAAATTGGAAAAACATTTCCACCTTCATTAAGCTTGATACATTGTATGAGTTGGCGCGACAAGTGGTTTTCTTGCTATGTTTACATCACTATAACGAACTGCTGCAAATAAGAGTTTTGACATTGCCGAAGAATGACCAAACTGAAGTATTGCATAAGTTGAGTGTGGGAGGGAAAAAGCAGTATAACTTTTCAAGTATGTTTACTTGAGCTATGTTCATAGAGATAATTATTTTGCAGTGTACATTTCTGTAAGGTACTCTGCGCATTCCAAAGTCTTCTTTAATTGAAAAAAAAAAAGGTGGTTCAGAGCCCCTTTAGATATTTGCTATGAGCATATCTGAATTGCCATACCCAATAATTCTTTCGATTGATTTTCGCGATGTCGAGGCTAAGTTGACTTGCAAGACGCAATAAAAGGCATGCCACGCGCCGTAACTGTCGCTGTACAACACAGTCTGTGCGAGTTTTCTGCTCAGTGAGGACCGTTTGCAACGCACCAGTGCAGACCAGGAGCTGTTGTGGGCGTATGGAAACATTGAGCGGATATTGGGATTTGGGAGCCCCGATGCTTGCATAAAATGAAATCACTCGATGGAAAGGCCTTAATATAACTTGTTTATACTTGCAAAAAAAAAAGAAAGTGAAAGCAGAGTTGCCCTGCTCCTGCATCACATCGATTTCGAGTGGGGTGCATCACGAAAAATTCATTTTATCTGCAAAATTTTGTCTTTACTTGCTGCTCTAAGGGTGACATGTGTCAGCTCTAAAGAACATCTCTTATTGACCTCAACGTTGTTGAACTGTGAGGTCGTTGAGTAAAATGAGTGTGCTGTTAGACCGAAGTCTCTGGAGGTTATGTCTGCACCTACCACTACCAATAAATTGTGTGCAGGCCTAGGTGGGTGGTCTGTTTCCATCTGATAGTTTCGCTATTTATTTTTGTGAAATTGCAGCCACTGCAGCTGCCCTTTTAATTCGATTAATTTGCGAGGGTACCGTTTATCACAGGTGTGAATATTTTCCTCACAAACATACAAACAAAAACAATCGAACTGAGGCAAAGAGATGCTGCGAAAAAGGCACCTAGCACGAGGCGCCCTGGATGGGCCATCATTGTTGTAGTATTATTAACTGCGTTGTAAGCCACGTGGCCACAAAGCCGTTGTTTGAAGTACAAAACACTTTTCATCTCATTTCACGCTTTCTTCCCCCTCTGGTGTGTGGCAGTCATCTGTCATTGCGCGGTGCCATAGTGCGGAATGGTATAACCATGCCTAGTTGCTTTTTTCTCGTTATCAGCTCATTCGCTGCTCCTGGCGCAAGCACTCTCAGAAGTCGCGTTATTACGCTCCCAATTCTTTTTTTTGCCGATGCTGGAGCAGATTCTAGTGTTACCACTGGTTTTGTGATTTGCACATTTTTCGCTGCGGCATCTACAAGTTTGCGTACTGCAGTGAGCATCGATATAAGTCTAGTATTACTAGATTAACCTGAATTTGCTGATGGTATGAATAACTTAAGACAGATGTGTCTTTTGCTTGATTATTCATGTGATGTACATAATTAGGCTGCTGCTACTGCTGATAATAACATTTGGGGCACACGCATTAGTGGGGATTTTGTTACGACAGTCTTGTTTTGAGAGATGCAGAGCCAAGCCTGCTTGGAACAGCTACAAAAAAAATTTCATTATTACTTTGATGAAAGAGCAACAGGTAGCTCTTATGCAGTCGAAATCTATGGCAAGCCTGCCTGCAAGCCTAGTAATCTAGGCAATCGGAAAGAAAAACATTTAGCGAATGGTTTCGACTCTTCTCATTGTTTTTGCAGTGTTGCAGTGATGAGATTTACTATGAGGAGCTCTTGTGTTCAATTTTAACCTACACTGTCGAACGACAACAATTAAAGCACTAACAGTTTACACTGGAGCTGCAGAAAAGGAAATTATCATTAAAGAGACGTGCCTATCAGTATTGTGCTGGTTAGTCGGTGGTGATGGTGGCCGCAAAAGGGGGAATGCTAGCAGCAGCCTGGTTACCTCTGAAAACATGTATGTGCAAGTTGTTTCATTTTGTCTGCTTAAACTTGAACATTGAAAGCCATATTATTTTATCTCAGTTTAAGGGATAAATCTGTACCTGATTAATATGTATTACGGCGCACGTTGGCCCATACTGTGAAGCTGGCGCTGGAAGCTAGATGATTGCGCCGCGCCGTTGTTGGTCATTGAGGCACGATAACTGTCCTACGGAAGTCTGTTATGAAAAGTGTTCAGAGCTTGTCGAAGGGCATGTCTGAGGGTGCTTTTACTTTTGTGAGCGGATCTCAGAAATGTTGTGTTCATTGAATTTTCGCACACGTTAGAATAAGGCTTCTACAGTGAAGCCCTTTTTTTAGGGAGGATTTATTATTTTTTACCCTGCTACCTAAGTTCATGCTCAGCTCCACTTTTGCATAATTCTAGCTTTTAGATTTTTTTTTTTTGAAAGTGACATTTTAGTTCTAAGTAATCTGAAAGGACAAGAGTAAAATGGTATAGTGATCGGGTGCAACATTGCTCTTATGTAGTCTCAATTGTGGATGATGTGTGAATCTGCGCACATTTTGCTTTGCACCTTGTTGATTTGTTTTGACATTTCTTGGCACTGATGGGTCTCCTGCCCACACCTTTAGCGCTACTTTGAAGAGGTTGTGAACACCCACACAAGAGAGCACCAGTGATGTAAAACTCTGCGTGAATTGGTCGACATTCGTGTCAACAGCTTCTTCTTTAATGAAATGACTTGCAGTGCGACAAGACCTGCCATTAGCAGTGACGTCGGCAACACTTTTTATAGTACAAGGACAATCTGCTGTGAAATTATTGGTAGCTTAAAAAACAAACGAAAAACTTTATATTATGGTGCTAATGGGGTGTTGGCATTGCACATATTCTTGGCTAGTGATGTTACCAGAAGTGTGACAGTACATAAGGAACACTCTGGTACGCACATTTGGGAACAGGTAGCTTTGTTAGCTTGATATTTCAGTGTGGACGTGGTGGTATGTTGCATGATTTCACTTCATCGATGATGTTTTCTCGGTAGAGCTGTCGATAGAGAACTGTCGCTGCTACAGCCAATATTTTAATAAATGACTGCCTACAGTATCAATGATGCCATCAATAGCTGTACATCATTATAGGGTACACTGTCAATGCTCACATTCGCAACCTAAATGTCTCAATTGTGGCACTGCGTTGTTTGGAATCTTTTTGGTAGTTTTTAATTTGCGCGCATCGTTTATGGCTTATTGTCGGCGGTTCTGTGCTCCATGTGTTATTCCCACTTCCCCGACATCATAGTTTGCCGAGATGGCATATGATTCGTTACTGATAGTAGGATGGGGCTTGATGGGGCTTGCTATTATTGCCAGTTGAAAGATGGTGTTTCCAAGTGAACGTGCGGCAGTCCAGTGTCAGGGCTGTTTTTCATGCTCGTAGTTCACCGTTTGACCACGAGTTTGAATAATTGCAAAGTACGAGTTTTCTAGCCCAATGATAATTGACCTTACATCAGTATGACTTCCAAAAACAATTCTGCATATTTGCATTAATTTGGGATTATTATCATGTGTACGCTACACATTAAAAAGTGTGGTAAGCAGAAAGAAAAAGATGGAAAAAATAAAGGTTAGGTCTTGGTCTATTCTTCTTTTCAATGTATGCTTTGGCTTGGCATGCGTAATGCCCTGGACTTGTCCGATGGCTCAGTGTTCTGTGCCCACTACAGTAGCTTAGACAGTGTGCTGAAAGAGCACACATAGCATACTATTTTTGGCTGATTCTTGAATTCAGTAGTGCTTATCGTTAGTACGACTTGCTTTTCGAAGGTGTTTAGATATGTGTAAATATAAAAAATATGTTCATAAATAGGTATATATACACACTTCTTTGTTTGTGTCGTGCCTGTGATATTCCGCCAGGGATAGATGGCTACAGTATCTGGGTTTAGCTGGTGTGTTCATTGCCTCACTTGCCGTTTTGCGTGCATGGTAGTACAGGCGTGTGCCATAGGACGAGGCATTTGCCTGTTTCTTTATTGAAGCTAGCACTCTGGACAGAAACAAAGCATCACATGTGTAGCGAAAGTGGCGTTTCTTTTATGTTATAGGCATGTTTATTGTAGCATGCACATGGATTTCCCTATTTTTTTTCTTAAATAAGCGTCATAAAACCATGTGTTTCTTAGTTGCTACCATGTAAAACATGTGGTAGATGAATTCCCCTAAGACATGTTTTTTTGGGACAATTGTTGAGATCAAGGACAGAAATCTCAAAGAAGCATGAAAGGTTACCGGGCAGCGTGCTCTGTGATGACGGCTACTCTGCAGGTTAAAAGATGGCATTTCTGAACGAAGTGGTGTGGGGGACTGTCGAGAATCCATATACCATTACTGGTCTGAAAGACATGGTTGCGTACATGTTGTTAGTACTTCAACTTTTCAAGAACATGTCAGCCAATACGCCTCTGACGTCCTTTGGGGATGGTTTTCACCAACACAGGATGTGAAAGAGAACATTGTTGTCCAAGAACTCGAATTCAGTGACCAGATTAAACCACACCGGCTGTTGTTCCATGTTGAAGCTGTTAAGGTACTATTTAAGGCTGTTTAAACGTCCTGTATATGTCCAGTGTAGTCTGAAATTCCACGGGTCATCCACGCAGCATGTGGTTCAAGAAAGGAAGCGAGAATTCATGGTGGGCAATTTTTTTCGGCAATCGATAAAGAAGTGTGCTGCGTGTCAATGTTTTTCACTTGGTCAGGTGTCCGAGGAGACTGCCATCGCTTTTTCTTCATCGGAATCTTTCTGGGCACTAGTGTAAGTGAGCGTAAGTGTGTAGTTGTGAAGCACAGCTCAATCGTTGTTTGGACGTCCACACACATGACCTTATTGCGTACGAATCACCTGCCGGATATTGTTTGAGCTGCAGTTGAGACACTGTATAGTAGTATTGTAATTGTGATGCGCTTAAGAATGGTGGAATCTAGCTGGCTGTATAAATACGTGTGGGTGTACTATTCTCACCTGGATTTTTGATTGCTTCGCACGGTTTGCTCTCGGAGTGCATTGATGGTTTGTTAATGCTGAGGTATTGCGTGGTGAGGGCGAGTAAGAGGTGGCTGCAGGGTCAGTTACCAAAGTGCGATGGCACTGGTGTTGACGTGGGAAGTTAGGGTGGTGTGGAGTGAGAATGCAGTGCCTAGTGTTTCAGGCCCTTGCATGCAGTGGCACGGTGGTGGATATGGGACTGGTTATTGCCGTGTCAGGCAGGCTGGTATTGTGTAATGTCATATGTACGGTTGTTTCTCTCCGAAGAGCTATTGATGTTCACCAGTTTATTGTGATGAGATTCAGCTGTCATGTACAGAAGAGTAACTTAGCTGGTGTATGTTGAATGCTTCTGGTGCTTAAGGGACGGCCTTGTGCACTGAGGGGTTTTCTGCTGCTGACCTGTTTTAGTCACTTTCCAATCAAATTGTTCAAAGCAACATGTGAGATGTTGGCTTCTTTTTTTTTCTCATTGACTTTAGGCACAAGTGCATTATGTATTCCAAGTTATCTTTATCTTTATAGCCTTTTTTTTCCTGCTGGAGATGTATAATGCATGCTAGTGTGTGATGTTTCTATGGAAGTGTTCATTCGTGATGGACAGTGGTCGCCTGCAAGCTGTGGCAGTGCATTTGAACAAGTGTATAGGCTTCTGCTCAATAGTGAAGAGTATGTGCAGAAGGAATGGAACTTTAGCAAAAGATTTGCTGTGGTGTGGGAAGAATTGTTCCGTAATACCAAGCATGCTGGGAAACAGATTAAGCATCATTTCAAATTTGACCTTGTTATCAAGACGAGTAGTGAAGCATGAACCATCTGCAGACCTCCAGGACAGAACTTGTTACTGTGAAATGTTGGTTATGTGGAGATGAAGGGTATACTGTTGCCTGTTGGCATTGTGTGGGCATCCAAGAGTGATACTCTGGGAAGATAGCTCAGTTTTACTCGGGCAAGGCTAGTTGTGACCGTTCAGTGCTGCTTTCCTTCCCTGGGCTCTTATTGTTGAGACCAGTGCATGTTTTTTTTTTTTTCATTTCGCATATCAACAAGCATCCTGGCTAGATGTTGAGCAGACATTCATCAATCCGTTGAAGTCGGGCATGACGAGCCGGTTGGCTATAAGTTTATCACCCTAGTTTATGTGCCCATGTTATTTACTGGAGGGCTGCTGCATCAATAGGCTCTGTATCTGTTGCTGTGCTCCAATAAGTGCGGGTCTGGTTTCCAAATAGTACGTAGTCACGCGTACTTCTTGTTTTGTTTCTTGAAAACTGCGTTCACTACTTTCCTTTCAAGAACCCTGAATCCTGCTGATAAACACAAATGCCGTTCCCGATCTGGATGGAAACGGGCATGCAGCGTTAAAAAAAGAAAAAAAAAGTCATGATTGTTGGCTGGTGGCCGTATGAGCCACTAAAGGTGCAGGCTTATTTAAAAGTAAGCCTTGCACTTCCAACTTTGCCTGGCACAGTTTAGCCCTCTCGACAGCCCTGCTGTGTTTCGAAAAAGTTGGTGGGTTCAGCAGCTTGTGAAATGAAATCTTTGCGATACTTATTTCTTACTGCAGGAACAATCGTGACTGTGCGGTGAGAGTCGTTGAAGTGGCAACTTGAATTCTGAAGTGAGTCCCTCAAAACAGTGTCATGTGGTGGGCGGTGTGCATGCATATTTTTTGAAAGCTGCCACATTGTTTACTGTTGCTGTACCTCCAACAACTTCTCGGAGAAACCATGCCATAATGTGTGTATTAGCTGTCGAGTGTGAAGCCATTGCTTGAAGCCACTAGAGTGGAAACAGTGATGGGTGTACGGTCTCATGACAGAGAAAGGTTTTCCCGTAGCTGGACGGGAAAGCTAGAGGAGAGTCGTCATGCTTTTCTGCATTTGTTTGAGGCACCTACTTGCTCGTTGCCCAACACCAGCGGCTAAACTTGCTCACGGCCAGCGCAATCATTCTCTGTGCAGCCTATTACAACAGCAGCCAACGTTTTGCGGAGCTGCAACTTCTCGCATCTTTGTGTATCCACCGTTTTTGCGTGTTCTCTTGGGACGTGGTGTCTTCTTTTCACGGGAGGCACATCTTTTCTGTACGGATGTGTCATCTTGCGACTACCTCAAAACTTGTTTATTTGTGCCACACAAAGCGACCATTTGCAGGTCTTTTCTCTCGTTTTTGTTGTCTAGTGTAGAGTGTATGGGGGCTATACTGCTGGCCAATCAGAAACTTTCCCGGGAACTGTTACAGTTTTAAGTGTTTGTTCAAAGGGCAGCACATGTCCAAGTTTGTTGTTTCATGTATTTATTGAAGTGCTCGCGCTTCAGATTTGTGGCCACGTTGCCGCATTGCTTACTACACCCATCTCATCTCGATAGCCATTGGGAGAGGCCTTGAAGTGTTGAAACTGTGTGGCACAGTTAGGAGGTCTGCATTCTGTCCTTTCATCTGCTGTTGTATCTCTGTAGTGGCAATGATTCTACTCTCTGTGTAGCGCCATGTTCTGAAGCAATCCTTATTTTATATCATCTCGCAGCAGCTTAGTTTCTTGTTACTTTTATGATTATATTGTTTTACTCATCCCTCTCGCCTTGATCACATCGCATCTTTTTTTTTTCATTGCGCAGCGGCAGGTTTCTTGTGTTCACTGTTTGTGCTGTCATCCATGTCACATAATGTGAAGGTGAAGTTGCTGCCTTGTGAAAAAAAAAATGTTTATGAAGCGTGCTTTTAAATGGCGTTGTGATTTGTTGTTAACTTAGGCTGGTTTCATCGAGAAGCTCCTGTGTGTAAAGCTGGCGGGTGCTTATTTTGATTGTAACATAATGTCTGCTTCTCGCCAATTTCTCGGTGCTTTTTGGCTCAACAGGGGTAGGCTTGTGTACCAATTGTAAAGGATTTGTCACAGTGATTAGCGTGTGCATGTAATTTACGTTTTTTCTCAATGCCCTATCAGAGTCGCCGACATCTTCACTTTACTTGCCTGTAACACATGCCCACGTGTCATAGAAGTCGCTCGGTGTAAAAGAATAAAGTTCGCTGGGGCCCAAGCCTTAATTACTTTCTTGTGCATGCAAAATCGACTGGGCACTCTGTGACGAATTGAGTCTTTAATGTGTGTTCCAAAACCCAGAAATGTGAAATGAGAGAAAAAAATAGAGGGAACGGTGGAACAAATTACATGGTCCATGCTAAAGTGCCTATGTACTTTGGATAGTTAATTTTGCTGTTTCTTCATGTCGGCTCCGTTTTTGCTGTGCTTTTAAGATAGTAGTACTTGCACAGTGCCCAGGTACACATCCTCTCTTTAGTCATCATCACTGAACTCTTGCAGCACATGCGCATTCATGGCACTACCCATGTGTAGAATATGCTCCTCTTTGAAAACTCATATTGTCTTTTTTTATTGATTTATTTGTATTGAAGAATCAGCTAAGAGCACAGCATTGGTGTATACGCATATTCATTTTGCCTGAAAGGCATACTGCTGTCTGCTGTTAACAAAGCATCCTTCAGGGATTGTTCTGCATAATTTTACTGAACAAGTGTTACGCTATCTCATTCTAGCTCACTTGCAGCGAGACCAGTCTCAAGCTGCTCTCATCAAAGTGCTCATTTCAGCTCACTGGCTTCTGACTGTCGAAATTGCACTGCCATTTTCATTTCGAAACCATATGCCAGTGTGTCTACCTTTTCTCATGATGTTTCTAGTTCCAATTTCCCATGAAAAGTTCTCCTCACATGTCCTCATTCGTTGGCAGAAGTGTTTAATAAAAGCAAGAGCACCAATCTGCATGACTGCACATATATGTGCATTGTTGCTGAGGTTGTCTCTTGAGGCGGGTATTGTGGTTGCACATGCTGTCACCCCCAAGATAGTGGGTCATAGACTGAACGTGAACGTTCTGGATCTCCATCCACACATTTGCTGTCAGATCAGGTTCCTGGTGAGGAATCTCATCCTAGCGTCATGCGCGAATACGTGACGTGCGATTTGTTGTGGAACACGCCAGTTAGTAGGCACCCTGCTGCACTTTGTGGATTGTGCTTGTTTGGGTCAGCGCGGAATGTCGTGCAGGATCAAGTCATTGCTCTCGATATAGGCGTGAAGATGATCCTGCGCTTGCACTGAATGTGTGGTTCAGTGCCATCAGGTTTACTGTGGTGGTTTGCTGCCTTTTGGGTGAATTGTTTGTGTGCACTTGTGTGTGCGTAGAACACAAAGCAGCGATACTGTATGTATAATGGGGCTTTTATTTTATACCAGTCCGTTGCTCTTGTGTGCTGCTGTCTGTCTTTCCTCTTTATTTGTGGGCCTTGAAACCTGTGTTGCTTATTATATCTTTGCAGTTGTTCAAACACACCTGGTCTTTTCATTGAGGTATGCTGTGTTGTTTTGACAACATTTGCTTTTAGCGACCTCTAGCCCGCTTTTGTGGTGAAAGTATGTCGTGGCAGTGGCAGTAGCATACTGAATGTCGCCAACTTTAGCAGTCGACATGACGAGAGAAATTGTGCTTGCAGGAGCTCAGTCCATGGTTGACTTGCAATTGGGCTTTTTGCTGGCCATTGTTGTCCCCAGAGAAAGCTTGTACTTGCCAGTGGTCCTGAGTTACCACTGTCGGATTGTTTGTGAAACTTGCAAGAATGGGAAAGGAAACGACAACATTCGGAGATACTGCATAAACGCAACCATTACACAACCACGGGCTTTTGCCTAAGAACGTTTGTCATTTTGTTTTCTCTTTCAGGGGATGTATTACATAGGTGCAGAACTATTTTTGCTGACCTTACGCCAACTTGAAAGATTTTTAATCTCTTCCCACAACCTGCAGGTGTTTTGGGAAGAGTTGTTCTGCACCTGGGGTTTATACAGGTGCTGTTACGCCTCTCCTTGGGCAGTGAGTGGCATTTTCTGTCATGCTAACGATACCGAAAGTTACATTGGGTGAATCCCCCTAATAGAGCACTTGTGACCTCGTATGTTGCTTGTGCGCCTTGGCTCACTACCTAGACAGCAAGTTTTCTTTTGTTACGTTTTGTTTCTCTAAATCATTATTGAAAGTGATTCTGGCAAACTGTACTACCTGGCCTTTACTACAAGTAGAAGTTTAGTTGTCAATGTAATAGAGTGATGCACATTTTGATTACAATTACCTTTTGATGTAAGTACTGAACTACTAGTGCACTGTTGTTTTGAAGCAAGATTGAACTTGGCTTCCTTGCTTGGCTTGGTAAAACACTTGGCTTCATTGTTTGGCTGGTTTATCCAGTTGATCAAACGAAACAGCTACCACAGAAACACGATACGCATTTGAACCTTCTTCGCAGCTGAAATTCTGAAGGAACTGTATTCTGAAAGAAAACAAGAAGTCTGTGGAATTTCCTTCTCAAGGGCTGATGCCAGTGGTTGCGCACACCTGGCTCACGTCATGAGCTGGACGATCGGTGGCCCTGCAATAGAAGAGGATTGCTCAGTGTGTGAGCAGGACGTTTAGTTCAGTCGTGGAGGCGATCAGCTGCGCTTTGGTCGTTTGGGCAGGGCCTCTCTCAGACTTTTTAAACTGTTGCCAAGTGTTATTGTTACTAAAGCAGTGTTGACCAAAAGCGTGCAATCCTCGTAATTATGAGCGAAAGCAACCTCCATTGCATTAGTCGGTGGAACCGTATATTGCATGCACATTGGAAATCGTTCATGAGACATCATTTGAGTACCATTGACACGATGCACTACTTGGCTGTTTGGAGGTGACCTCCACATCATTTTGTCTGAAAGAAAGTTAAGAAGAGAGAACACACTGCCATTGTTTTTCTCTGTGGGTGTGCGCATGCAGATGTCGGCATGGAACATGCGTGCACACACGAGTTAGTTTGTTGTCCTGTGTATAACGTGTACACTGACACGATATAAGCCACGGTACATGTACGAGATATACTCCTGCGTTTTCTGATTCTTTTTGCCCCATTGCCACCACTTTTTCGGTACCTCATGCTTGTGAAAGAAGGTAAAAAATACAGCAAAGCGCATTGTGCTGCTTTGAGTTTTGCGGTGAACCTGCGTGTTCTGTTTGGTTGTATATTTTTGATATACAAACGTGCACTGAAATAAATGTCAGAAGGTGTGCATCTACCATATGTCCGTGTCATTTCCTTTTATACACATGTTAGTTTTTTGACAGCAGATATTTTGGATGCGCTACGTAGTTTGAACACCTTCACAGCACTGCCGCATATTGCATAGACGAGGACGCAGAAACCTTTTCAACATGAAATTGTTTTATGTTGGGGTCTACCAAAAATTCACCGACATCATTTCATTCACGTATGCGACATTTGTAAAATTGGTAAAATGCACATAAACGTGACGCCAGAAAGAAACCAGAAGTAGTTTTGTTGATTTGGGACCTCCACGACTGCTCTGACCTGGACGATAGGTGCTAAACATTGTACCCCTACGCTACCGACGCTCATGAATGAAGCGTCACAAACACACGTTATACTTCTGACACGCTATGAAGGGTGATGTGGGGCTTTTGAAGTGAGGAAAGTGTGGAACAAAATAAGGCTCGGTGAGAGGCTAAGGAACATTAAAGAGTAGATGGGCAGAGGAGATGCCGGTTTATCCATTGGAGAAGGATTGACTCACAGTGGAGAAAAAAAAAACTGCTAATAAACTAAGACGCACCAGCAAATTTATGGTTGGCAGTGTAAGCGATATTACAACTAAGAGCTTTAAAAGGGTTCTGACACACAACTTCGCATGCTGACATAGCCTGCAAGATAGATTCTCGTGAATATGCGTATATTATCTACCAGATATGAACTGTGAATACAGCTTGGAAGGTAATTCATATGATTTTTGAAGTTCGCCGCCCACTCGAGCTCTATACGTTGCACCTCGCGACATTGCCACCACGCAAAGCGACCTGAAGGGAACCCTCGAACTTTCGCGACGACACTGCGGCCGAGCTCCAAGATTTTAGTTAAATAATGACGTCATATTCGCCATTGCATTTTTGCCACTCTTGGGCCAAAAGGATACAATTCAATGACTGCGCGCGCATGCGTGTGCGCGGCGTGACCGCCATCATTAAACATGAGGTATGCAAGACCCCGCCCTCCATGACCCCGCCCGACCATGGAAGAAGGAAAACTGAGGAGAGGCCCTCGCTAGGGTGGCTAGAATGGGGAGGTCTGATGAGCGCAGCGCCTTCCGCTTGCCGGAGAAGGCCCTTCGGTGCACAGATGTCGCTAGGGGCGCTGATGGCAGCGGCGTGGGTATACTGAGCGGCGCACTTCGCAGGGTTTTCCTCGGGTGCGCTGCTTTTTTTTTTTTTTTTTTTTTCACGGGTGGTAGCTGCTTTACAAGTAATTCGTCAATCGGTGCTTGCGCTGGGTTTTTCTGAAATGCCTGAAGGTGTCAACGACAAAAAAAAAAAAAAAAAGTAGATCTAGCGTCGCTGCATTATGCTCGTCCGCAAAACTTGATGCTTCAGCTCAGCCTCTTGAAGAGACCCAATTGTGGCAACGCGGATCACTTAGGGGAGGAGCCTCTCTGTCTGTAGAGTTGTAGTTGTCAGCAAGTCGTTCCTGTAACACGGTAGCGCTATTTATCAGTTATGTTTCCCAAATAAAATTTGCTTCTGCTGATAGTACAGGTCGCAGAGCCTTAAGTTTGCCGTACCTGGAAAAGCAAGGCTCACGTTTCCATAAACATCAGTTGCGATTCTAGCGAGCCATGTGTAGGTTAAAGGGGCAAAAATTATTTACACTGCAAATATTTTACACCGCAAATACCTGCAATTATGGTCCGCTAGCAGATGCAAGCTGCCAGAATTACTGCAATTTTTTTTTAGGTCAGTGATCATATCTTTTCGGGGAGGGTTGACGAAATAATATTTCGGCTATCTGTGACAATGAGAAATGGATTTAACATCTGCCACGAGGTTATAAGCCTTCACATGCAACTCTCTGGTGCACATTAGGCCACTGTGTTATACCTCCGGCATCTTGTGCAAAATTTTCTAGTTCACGTAAATTAGATATGGTTGTTTTGGTCAGAGACTTCATTTCTTTTCGTTCAATAGGTCGAAGAGCACATGACTAAAAGCTCGAGGGATTGACAAAGTACCGACCCAGTCACAAGTTGGCAAAGCAGCATTACACGACAGATATTCATACATGTAGAATAAAAAATAAACTTTACAAGTAGAAAATGACACCAAGTACAAATACAAAATGTATAATACAAAGCTCCACAAATAGAGAGCGAGAGAATGCATTTATATCATGACTTGGCATGAACATGAAAAGCAAAAATCAATAAGTAGTGTGACCGAAATTCAGGGAGGTGTACTATTCGGGAAAGTGAATGAGCTGGGCGAAGCATCTAATGTGACAATTTGATTATTTAAAATTGCATATATCTACAGCGCCCTAGTTGGGTAAGAATCGTACGGAATTAATTACACATGACATTATCATGAAGTGTCAGAAATAATCAAGATCAAAACTATACACTGGTACAGACAGACGTCACAGTAAAAGATACAATACAGTAATAAGAATGACTTTTAAAAAATGCGCAAGACGGCCAATTGTAGCGACGTTTCTTGCAATATTTGAATAGATTCATCGAAAGTTCTCAATGGCAGAAGAAAGGACGAAGTAACAAAATCTTCGTCGTTTAAGGTGGTTATAATAGGTAAGGTAGCCTGTAGGACAATGTTCATCCTAAACGCTTCTAGGAATAGGTAAAATCCATGTTTAATCCGTCGTGCCTAGTGAGACAAACACTTGGGTTTACGTTTATCTTAGCAAGATTAATTACGGTACAAGAACCATGTTTAACGAATGCTTATGACATGTCAAATATAAATACGAGGTTTATTAAGATGATATTCTGGCTCCCAAAGCGCGGACGCGTTGATTCAAACTCGATCTTGAAGTATAATCGATAAAAAAAAACCCTTGTGGTCGAAATTTCCAGAAACGGGGCTCTGATACTAGTTTCCACTCGTGGTTGAATGAATTTAGTATGTTCAAATTAATATGAAGCCTTACAGTGATTAACGTCTCTCGGGGAACCTGCAGCTCCGCCGCGAATAACCGCAATATTATTACAGGCCAACTCCGGCGATTCTTCGAGGTCAATGGATCTCAATGAAATTCGCTGGGTACGTTTCTTTGCACATTTCCGTCATTTATACCAATTAATGGGCTTGAGAGATGCGCTGATTGTTTCCAAACGAATTTCGAAGATTTCCTCGCAAAGCTTACTTCGCTTGCCAGAATTATTGGCAACACTGTCTGGGTTACGTCATGTTTGGCATGTCAACGGAAGTGACGCAGCTGATGCCAATGCTACTTTGGCCGCTACAGCGTTTATTGTGGTGGTGGTGGTGGTAGTGGTTAGAAGGAAGAGGAAAAAGGCACCTAATTTCTGTCTGCCTTCAGGCGACACGGCGCAGTGCCTTATAGGGGTGGGGGGGAAGGAGGGATAAAAAGAATAGAAGGAAAAAAAGATGAAGAAATAGACAGGCAAGCAGCGGAAAAAAGAAGGAGATAGGAAAGTGGGGATCCGGTCGAAGCAGTCCAAGGGCGGGGCGCCACAATGCGAGAGCTGCACGGCGTCGGGAGACCGCGGAGGGCGAACCAGTCGGCGGGAGCTACGCTGGTGCCGGATATCGCGAGGGCACAACCGTCCAGCTTGGAATCCTGCGAGCGAATCTGTGATGGCCATAAGGCGACAGCAGAAGTGTTTGGCACGGGTATTGCAGAGGCAAGCTTCCTTCCTTCCTGAGTGGTGTTCGGCCGGTGGTTCACTCGTCTGGCTTTCACAGTTTTCACACTACGCGCCGGCGGGACCAGTATACGGCCTCCGGTTCTTACCAAATACCACGTCATACGCAGAAAGGGCGCCCGGTCGGGTTTTAGTTTCACACCGTTTGGGTTATTAAAATTATTTGCGGATTTCTTGAGCATTTAAGCTATTGGTCTCGTGACAAGAGTATTTCAGAAACATAGAAAAACCATTACCTTGACATGGTCGAAAAATCGCCGGATTTGGCCCTTAAGTCCACGAGAGTTGGCAAATAGTCTTGCTCGTGGGACTTTCCAAGAATGGTTTTCAGAGGTGAGACATTAAAGGGCTTAAGTGCCATGTACTGCCCTACACTTGCCCGATCAAAATTATTTTACCAAAAACGAGTCACCACCACACAGCATGAGAGCAATTTTTGTGGAGAAGAGCGCGTGCCGTCTCGTTTTTCTCTTCCGCAAGGTTACCCGGATGGATGGATGGATATGGCTGTACCCTTTAGATCGGGTGGTGGCTAGCGCCACCGAGCCGTAATACTTAATAAACCAAAAAACTAGATTTACTTTTTTCCCCTTAAAAAGTGAGTTTGAGAATTCCTACTTTGCAGTGAAGAGTTTAATTTTCACTCGTGCCTTGACTTCAGCCGCCAATCAGATAACCTCCTTCTATTAAGTCTACCCGCTTAAAGTCTATTTTGCCCTCCCGGTCCCTAAACTCCAGTGCTTTGAAAAACTCTGCGCCATCATCCTGAACTATAGGGTGAAGCCCTTTACAGAACATTATCAAGTGTTCGGCAGTTTCTTCTTCCTCTCCACACGCACTGCATACGGTGTCTACCCCTTCGTATTTGGCCCGATATGTCTTGGTTCGCAGTACTCCCGTCCTGGCCTTAATCAGTAGAGAACTACCCCGAGTATTATCATATATCCTTTCCTTGGCGATTTCCTGCTTAAAAGTTCGATAGATCTCTAGTGCGGACTTCTTAATCATGCCCATTCTCCACATGTCAGTCTCCGTTTCCTTCACTTTCTTCTAACCGATAGTTCTTTTTGGTTTGGCCACCTGCTGTTTTCTAAGTATTTACCAGTCAACTTCCTGGTTCGCTTCCTCCATTTTGTATCGACATTCTTCATATACAAGTAGCTGAAAACCTTCCTAACCCAACGCTCCTCCCCCATTTCTCTCAATCGCTTCTCAAATTTTATCTTGCTACTAGCTTCCCTGCCCTCAAATGATGTCCATCCCAAATCACCTTGTACTCCCTGATTTGGTGTATTCCTGTGAGCTCCTAAAGCAACCCTACCTATTCCACGTTGCTTAATTTCTAATCTTACTTGAACTTCTGATCTCATGCACAAGACTGCATTGCCGAACGTCAGCCCAGGAACCATGACCCCTTTCCATATTCCTCTCACAACATCATACCCATTGTAATTCCACAGTGCCATATTTTTCATCACTGCTGCATTCCTGTTACCTTCAGTCGTCACGTATATTTCGTGTTCCCTCAGGTACTCGGTCCCGTTGTTTATCCATACGCCCAGATATTTGTATTTATCTGTTATCTCTATCGTGATCTCCTGTATTCTATGCTCACTACCTTCGTTGTCATTGAAAATCATGACTGCTGATTTTTCCTTACTGAATCTAAAATCTAACCTATCTCCCTCATTACCGCAGATGTTCATCAATCTCTGCAAATCTTCCTTGTTGTTGGCCATTAGCTCTATATCATCTGCGTAGATTAATGCTGGTAGTGCCTGATCAATAAGTTTTCCTTGTTTGACTAAAGAGAGGTTGAAGCCCAGTCCACTTCCCCCTAATTTGGCCTCTAATCCTTGAAGGTGCATCATGAATAATAAGGGTGACAGGGGGCACCCCTGCCTAAGCCCCCGTTTTACCTCTGCACGCTTGGATACCTGTTTTTCCCACTTTATAACTTACCTTGTTACCTTTATAGATACCCTTTAAAAGATTAGTGACTATATGTTCCACGCCTAGTGTGTCCTTCATTCCCCACAATTCCTCTTGAACCACGCTATCGTACGCTCCCTTGATATCAAAAAATGCTAGCCAGAGGGGCCTGTGTTCCTTTTCTGCTATTTCGATGCACTGTGTCAGTGAGAACAGATTGTCTTCCAACCTCCTGTGTTTCCGAAATCCATTCTGCAGTTCCCCCAGCACCCCCTCATCCTCTATCTATGCCTGCAGTCTTTCCTTTATAATCTGCATCGCCAGCCTGTAGACCACTGATGTCACTGTTATAGGACGGTAGTTGTTTATGTCGGCTTTGTCTCCCTTTCCTATATAGATCATGCTCATCCTGCTAAGTTTCCACCCATCGGGAACTTCACCATCGATTATTATTTTGCTCACTGCCTCTCTCAAAGCCTGCTTAAACTTCGGACCTAATGTTTTTATCAGCATAATTGGAATGCCATCTGGGCCTGTTGATGTACTACTAGGAACCTTTTTCTCGGCCCTTTCCCACTCTCGTTGTGAAAATGGAGCCATTGCGCCGCTTGATTCATCCATGTCTATTGTGGTGCATAAAGTGCTTCTTTGTTGAAATTTTTCTGTCATCATTGTTCTTATATATTCAATAGCTTCGTCCCCTTCTAGCCTAGCACCTTGGGCTGTAGTTATAAAACTGTGCTCTAGGCTCGTCTCATTTCTTAGGGAGTTTAGATGGTTCCGAAATATCACAGCTGCCTTTATATCTTTTTTATGTACTTCTGCCAGCCACTGAGCTGCCTTTTTTCTAATATTTTTATTGATCAGAAGGGATGCGTCCCTTCTACAGCTTAGAAAGGTTTTCCATTTTCTTTCAACATGATCTGTCGGTTCACCCCGCTGCTTAGCATGTCTGTGTTCCCTAGAGGCTTCCTTACGTTTCGCTATGGCTCTCTTAACTTCCTCATTCCACCAACTTTTGGGTTTGTGTCTTCTTTTCCGGGGTGACTTGTCACGCGTCTTAGCAAGCTCTAGCTCAAAGAGTCTAATTAGATTCGTGTATGTCCACACTGTCTTATTATCCTCCGTGATTACTTTCTTAATTTGTTTAGTGGCTATTTCAATTTGCCTTTCTGGATAAAAATTTCCCTCTAGTTGCTCATCTTGTGTCCTTCCCACTTTCACTGCTCTTCCAAAACTTAGCTTGATACGTTTGTGATCACTACCCAGACTTCTGGAGCCACCTTCATCTATGTGCATTCCCCTGAGCTTATCATACATCTTAAGTGACATCAGTGCATAATCTATCGTCGACTGCAGCCTTCCTACTTCCCATGTTATTTGCCCTTCACAATTCTCGGTACTATTGCAAATGATCAAATCAAGCCTTTCACGCATATCCATGATCCTTTTGCCTGTCGGGTCGGTATACCCATCTATATCTTCTATGTGCGCATTCATGTCTCCTAGTATAATTATCTCGCACTCTCTTCCTAACTCCTGAATGTCCTTTGATATACACTCTACCACTGCCTGGTTTTCCTCTCTGGCCTTTGCTCCAGTCCACAAGTACACGAAACCAAGGAGTGTCATTCGACCTGCCACTTTCCCTTTTAGCCATAAGTGTTCCTTGCACTCCTGCTTGACCCTTTGCCAGTCTGTACTTTTATGAATGAATGCCCCAATACCACCCCCCTTTCTGCTGCCTTCTGTTCTATTACAATATTCCCACGCGTAGTCCGGATTGTTCGGAGGTTGTTCCATGTCCCTGAGATGTGTTTCTACAAAACCGTATACCATCGGCCTCTCTTCTCTTAGCTGTTCTTCTATCTCTTTCCACTTCAGCCTGTTCCTACCACCCTGCATGTTAATATACCCTATGTCTGAATTGGCTCGGCGCTCGTGGCTACGTCTATTTATGCCCCGGACTCTACCTATCTTAGATATTGGTGCCACTTTGGAATCGTATCTGTCCATACCACCTGTCGAAGAGTCTCCCTGGTTGTTTTCCTCGTTACTAGCTATTCTGCACCCCGAAGGGCTCGCCTGCCCACCAAAAAAAGCTACTGCGCGTCCTGCAAGTCGCGCAGTAGCTTTTCGCGCAGTCGTGCAAGTCGCGCAGTACCTCATGACCTAGCCGCCCACCGAAGTGAATTCTGTCTCGTTGAAAACCACCCCACCTATGCACCTCTCTGTTTATTTCCACCACCTGAAAGCCTTTCTTTCGACTCATCCGCCATATCTCTTGGTTTGCGTTGACAACCGCTCTTTGCAGGTTGCTAACACGCACCGGTACCTCCGGTATCGTGCATATCACTACCTGTACCTTAGGAGAAGTGGCGCGCGTGTCGTCGACGCCTTTCGCCAGTGTGGTTGGTAGTCCTGCTGTATTTTCATTTAAGACATCGTTTAAACCGCCTGAAATTATCACGAGGTTTCGTCTATCAGCTGTAGTTTTGACTTTTGTGCTCACTTGCCTCATGACTGCTTCAATCTTGCGTCCTGGGAACGCCCCTACTGCAACCCTCTTGTCACCTCTTACCCGCTCTTCGACGGCTTCTGTGCATCGACTTAAATTCCAGTCCCCGGCGATTATCACATGCTGTGACTTTTCAGCTGGAGCGTCCTGCACCTGGGGGCTACTTGCACCTGTGACGCCGGCTGCTTAGTCCCCTCCCAGCCCCACCACTACCTCGCTGAAGCTGGGCCTTGCGACAATTGAACCGGCTAAACCCGTTTTTTCCAAACTTGCTTGCTCTTCCCTTTCCACCATTCTGGTTGCCGGTTTCCTACTGTTCTCTCCGTAGGCCGCTTCTTTGTTCAGCTTCGCTAGTGCTTCCTCGGCGGACTTCAGTCTTTCTCCCATTGCCCTCGTTTTCTCTTGCTCTGTCGCCAACGCAGTCTCGAGCTCTGCGATTCTCATCAGCAGTTCACTCTGGGCAACCATCAATTTCTCCATTTTTTTCCTCGACTTCACATTGCCTACACTTCGCGTCAGTCTCTTCTCCATCCGCTTCTACGCTTGGGTCCACTTTCAAACCCACTCCACATCCTGAACACTTTACAGTCTTTTTAACCAGGTCTTTCTGACACCAATTGTCCCTATACTCGATAATTACTAAACTCGAGCCCTGCACTACGAAAAAAAAAGAAAGTCTAAGCTCTACTACAAACATTTGCGTGTTCAATGTACGCGCACTTCTCCCACGGGGTGGCAAAAGAAAAAAAAACAACAAAAAATTCAAACACACACACCCGCACTAACTAATAAATACCTGGTTACTGGCCCCCGAAAAAGCCGTACCATAAAATAAGTGCTACGAAGATTTCAACCGCTGCATTATGATTATAAAGACAAGCTCAAAACATGCAAAAACACTTATCTGCGCAGTCGATCCGGAGCGCTAAAAAAAAAAACACGTCCATCCACCGTGACAGGATGGATGGATGGATGAATGGATGGATGGATGGATGGATGGATGGATATGGCTGTATCCTTTAGATCGGGCGGTCGCTAGCGCCACCAAGCCGTAATACCTAATGAACCAAAAACTATATATTTTTTTCCCCTTAAAAAGCGAGTTTGAGGATTCGTACTTTGCAGTGAAGAGTTTAATTTTCACTCGTGCCTTGACTTTAGCCACCAATCAGATAACCTCCTTCTAGTTAAGTCTACCCGCTTAAAGTTTATTTTGCCCTCCCGGTCCCTAAACCCCGGTGCTTTGAAAAACTCTGCGCCATCATCCTGAACTATAGGGTGAAGCCCTTTACAGAAGATTATCAAGTGTTCGGCAGTTTCTTCTTCCTCTCCACACGCACTGCATACTGTGTCTACCCCTTCGTATTTGGCCCGATATGTCTTGGTTCGCAGTACTCCCGTCCTGGCCTCAAACAGTAGAAAACTACCCCGAGTATTATCATATATCCTTTCCTTGGCAATTTCCTGCTTAAAAGTTCGATAGATCTCTAGTGCGGACTTCTTAATCATGCCCATTCTTCACATGTCAGTCTCCGTTTCCTTCACTTTCTTCTTAATCGATAGTTCTTTTTGGTTTGGCCACCTGCTGTTTTCTAAGTATTTACCAGTCAACTTCCTGGTTCGCTTCCTCCATTTTGTATCGACATTCTTTATGTACAAGTAGCTGAAGACCTTCCTAGCCCAACGCTCTTCCCCCACTTCTCTCAATCGCTTCTCGAATTTTATCTTGCTGCGAGCTTCCCTGCCCTCAAATGATGTCCATCCCATATCACCTTGTACTCCCTGATTTGGTGTATTCCCGTGAGCTCCTAAAGCAAGCCTACCTATTCCACGTTGCTTAATTTCTAATCTTGCTTGAACTTCTGATCTCATGCACAAGACCGCATTGCCGAACGTCAGCCCAGGAACCATGACCCCTTTCCATATTCCTCTCACAACATCATACCTATTGTAATTCCACAGTGCCCTATTTTTCATGGCTGCTGCATTCCTGTTACCTTTAGTCGTCACGTATATTTCGTGTTCCCTCAGATACTCGGTCCCATTGCTTATCCATACGCCCAGATATTTGTATTTATCTGTTATCTCTAGCATGACCTCCTGTATTCTAAGCTCACTACCTTCGTTGTCATTGAAAATCGTGACTGCTGATTTTTCCCTACTGAATCTAAAATCTAACCTATCTCCCTCATTACCGCAGATGTCCATCAATCTCTGCAAATCTTCTTTGTTGTTGGCCATTAGCATTATATCATCTGCGTATAGCCCGAGCGCGTGCAGCGCCCCAAGCGGCATCGCCGTGCTTTGGGGACCGGTTTCGGCGGCCACTTTTCACACCTCCCCAATCTAGCCACCCTACCCTCACTATCCAAGCGGCAGCATAAAAAGTTAAAAAGTGTGGCGGAAGTCACGTGCTTTTTCGCAATGGTTGCTATGGCAATGAGGGCACGCCGTTGATGGCCCGTCATGGCCACGTCGTCTTGCGTCGTCGGCAAATCACACCTTTGATCGGCTTGTTGACTGTGAACTTGTATTTTTAGGATATCGTTGTCTTCGCGGATGACGTAAGGTTTTAGAAGTTTTATTTATTTATTTATTTATTTATTTATTTATTTATTTATTTATTTATTTATTTATTTATTATACCTCCAAGGCCCCTATTCAGGGGTTTTACATGAGTGGCAGGAATTTATTGTGAACAATGTTATTGGTGGTCAGTAAAGAGTTTTAGTACATATGTCTTCGATTGCTTCGTGAAAATGGATCGGGCTGGAGATGACAACGGCGTCGGTTGGCAGATCATTCCAGTCTTTTGCTGTTTCGATAAAGAAAGAATGCTGATGGGCAGAGGTGAGGGTCTTTCCATGGTAAACAGCCAATGGGTGGTTGATGTGGTTAGAGTGACGATGAACTTCTTCAATGACTGTCGTAGCAATGCGTGAATGATAAAACTTATGAAACAAGCACAGCCGCTTGACTTTACGCCTTGTTAAAAGTAGAGGAAGATAAGCTTGGCTTTTTAGTTTAGTGACGCTTGTGGTAGGCCGAATAAATAAACCTTGCCGCACGGTTTCGCACAGATTCAAGTGTATTAGATAAGTTAGTGAGGTAGTCGCGGGTTCGAATCCCGGCTGCGGCGGCTGAATTTCCAATGGAGGCGGAAATGTTGTAGGCCCGTGCGCTCAGATTTGGGTGCACGTTAAAGAACCCCAGGTGGTCGAAATTTCCGGAGCCCTTCACTACGGTGTCTCTCGTAATCATGTGGTGGTTTTGGGGCGTTAAACCCCACATATCAAGTTAGTGAGGTAGGGACCCCAGATCGCACATGCGTACTCAAGTTTAGGTTGGACCAATGTTTGATATGCGAGCAATTTGAGGGGTGAAGAACAAAAACGTAAATTACGGCGCAGATACCCAAGAACGCGATTAGCATCGTTGGTCACGTTCGAAATGTGAGTTGACCAAGTCAGATCCTGGGTTAAGGAAACACCCAGATATTTATAGGATTGAACAGATGAAATGTTAGAACTGCCAATTACGTAGCGATGCGGGACGTATGTCGTTCTGCGGTGGAAAGACAGTAATGGGGTTTTGGAGACATTAAGAGACATTAGCCATGTATCACACCAATTCCTAATAATACTAAGGTCACGCTGGAGAATTAAATTGTCGTTACAAGTGTAAATGGGACGATATAAGACGCAATTGTCAGCAAACTGACGTATGTTAGATTGAATATTATTTGGCAAGTCATTAATGTAAACTAGAAATAGTAAGGGCCCTAAAACTGTTCCTTGAGGCACCCCTGAGAGAACGGGAGATAAACTAGAAGAGTGCGAGTTAGCGAATACAAACTGCTTACGGTTAGTGAAGAAATTTTGTAACCAAGTCAATACAGCGTGATCCAGGTTTAGACGAGATAGCTTCAGAAATAATCTGTTATGTGGAACTTTGTCAAATGCCTTCTCAAAATCAAGACATAGGGAATCTACAGGAACAGTTTTATCGAGGCTGGTACTGACGTCGTTAATACATAAGGCTAACTGAGTGTCGCACGAGAGTCCTTTTAGGAAGCCATGTTGATTTGGTGGAAAAAGTGTTGGGACATTAGGAATTTCGTTACGTGGGAATAAATAACATGTTCTATTAATTCACATGGTATGCTGGTGAGTGAGATCGGACGGTAACTACTCTGAGCTGACGGATTCATTTTTTTGGTGCTGGAATAATCTTTCCCACCTTCCAGTCCTCTGGGACCACTCCAGCTGATAGTGATTGCTGGAAAACGAGCGAAAGTATAGCACTATTTGTTTAGTATTTCTTTAGGATTTTTAATTGATGCCGACAACACCCGATGATGAAGTGAGTTTCAGTGATTCAATCAGTTTAATTATGCAGCTTTAAAGGTAATTCCAGGCATGACGGGGTGACCGTATAGAGGAAAGTTGGGTAATCCTGTATCGGGTTCCTTGGTGAACGCCGAGACAAAGGCACAGTGTAATTTCTGGGCAACATGAAAAACTGGAATAGGACAGTTGCGTTTGTCACGCAAGCTGACAGGTTTTGAATGCTATGGGTTAATATTTCCCAGAACTGTTTAGGGTTATTCTGTAGCATACTAGGTAGGGACGTGTTATGGAAAGATTGTTTGGCTTTAGCCGAGAGCGAGAGGTAAAGTTTCTCAGATTGGTGATACCTATCCCAAGCACTGTCTTTGAGCTTTGCTGTTTTATATTGGCATTTCTTTTTGTTCTTGAGGCGTTTGAGTGAATTATTAAACTAAGGGTCAGCTGATCGTTCAGTTACAGAAATGATGGGAACGTATTTTTATATCAGAGTCTGCATTTTATTCTTAAAAAGTAACCAGTTACTGTCAACTAAACGATCAAAAAAGTTAGGCCAAAATTCTTCATGAAAAGTTATGAGGTTGGCATTCATGCTACAGTAATCGCCTTTATCGTACAGCGTTATTGTTTTTTTTTATTCGCGGCTGGGCTGGCACATGGCCTTCAACTGAAACGTGGATAACGGTCAGATAGCCCGGGATGATAGTTAATGGACCTAACGCTATCTGGGTTTGAAGAAAGCACAAGGTCGAGGATCGTGGAAGTGTTGTCAGTCTGTCTAGTCGGGGTAGTAACAATCTGTGTTAAACCAAAAGTAAGGCATGTGTTCACAAACTCAGCTTCTGTGTTATGCCTAGCTGTTGTCGCAGCAAGATTTGACCAGTTTATTGCTGGAAGATTAAAGTCCCCGAACAAAACAATGGACGCCTGGCGATGGGAAGATACAAAGGAAAGAAGCGCTTCGTGTAGATGAATGACAAATGATTGGTCAGCGTCGGGCGGGCGGTAACAAACGCCAATAATAGTTGTTGGGCAAGAAGCATTGCAGCGTACAAAGAGCAGTTAAATAAAGGAAGGAACGTTTATGGCTGAGCACTGTAAACTGAGCACTGTACGCCACCGCCACGTTTAGCTGATCGATCGCACCGAAAAATGTCGAAGTTAGGGAAGGCAGGTTCTAGTTCCGGGTCACTTATGTCAGTATTAAGCCAGCCTTCGGTAAGGGCGACAAGATTACATCCCATGGTATCAATAAGGTGGCGAAGTGAGTCACACTTGGGCATAACACTCCGGATATTAGGATATTAGTATAAAAACATGACAAGGAAGTAGCGTTCGAAAGTTTCTTGGTTACGATTGGTGGCTATACCTCGCGAGGAACGACTCTGCGAGCTGTGGTCGAATACATACGTTGTGTTCCCGATTACTAGCTTGTCGTGGCGAAGTTTGAAGGATTTCTTTTGGGATTTGGCAAACTGTAGCAGATTTTACGGGCTGAGCTGGTGTTTGGGGAATAGTCCATGAGATACTGAAGACCGTATCTTTGAGGTGATTGGCGTTGGTTAGGATGGAGTCTTTAACATTAAAGTGTCAGAATTTAACAAGAATAGGCCTGTTCTTTCCGGCAACAAATTTCCCAAGTCTATGTGCACGCTCGATGTCCTTAGGTGACACATCAATTTTCAGGTTTGTACTGCAAAGATCAGTTATTGCACGTTCTGACTGCGCCCAAGTCTCATTTGAGTTGTCGGTCACACCAAAGAATAAGAGATTTGATCGCCGTGCCCTGTCGTCGGAATCGCCCATTCTAGCAACTAAACCGGCAATGACTGACGCGTTGCTTTCTGAAAGGGTTCGGACGGTTTGAACCTCAGTTTTTACGTTGTTTAATAAAGAGAATTCAATCTTATAGAGTGTCGGTTGAATTTCGGCAAACGCGGTACCGGTTACTGACAGTTTGTCTTTAATTGATTTAACTTCAGTGAGAAGAGATGCTTGACCAGACTGAAGATCCTGAAGGAGTTTCGAAATTTCAGACGATCCCTCCGTAACTGCAGCGCGAGTGTTAGGGCCAGGATTCAATTCTGTGTCTTCCTACAACAACAATATCTCAGCCATCACTCTTAAACAGTTACGCACAATAGTAATACAGTAGCATGGGCTCGGCAGCACTAACAAGGCACGGTAGCGAGTACGTCGTGCGAATAAGGCAAAACGATTATTTACCTGCGTGAAAAGTAGCGGGAACATGTCAGAGCGGCGCACTGCGTGCATGGTGCCGAGCCCACTAAACGGTGCCTTCGCTGAGACTGGCTTTATACAGTGGTGATCCGATGTCGGCGATGAATCAGTCACACGTGATGCTGAAGCAAACGGTGATATGCTGGGTCCGGGCTTGTGGAAAGGGCCAGGAACTGAGAAGAATTGGTCAGGGCTTTCACCCGAGACAGATGATCCGTTGAACTGCCACACCACGGGATCTGGAAAAGTTGTATGTCCGTTCAGTACCGGGAATTGAAGCAAGCTTTCGCCGGCAGCGTGCGTCGCTCCGATCAAGGTATGCGTGAAGCAGCCAAAAGCTGCCACCTGCGTGAAAAGTAGCGGGAACATGTCAGAGCGGCGCATTGCGTGCATGCTGCCGAGCCCACTAAGTTCATCCTACAGTGAGTGTGTGTCGTCACGGTTGCGTGCACAGCATTCAGCGTGCCATCGCGAGGGGTTTTCGAAGCCCACGACAGCTTCTCCGAGAACGCTTCGCGCCGCAACTTCGCTGTTTGCCATCGAAAACCATGCTGGTGCACTCCTCAGCGATGAAAGGATACATTTCCGATAACAGAACGACACCCTCCGGAGGCTCTTGATTAGGAACAGTGGTGACCCGTTTCCGTGCGGGACGGTGACAATTGGAAAGCATTGTCCCGGTGCTCTCACCGAACGCTGCATCGTCAAGAGTAGAAACAACGTGCCTAATCCAATTGTGTTTGACACAAGAAGGCGATTTGCGAAGCTGCTTGACGTGTTCAGACTCCATTACGTTTTGTGCGAGATGGTTTTATATGGGCCGAAGTTCTCTTCGAAGCGGTCGTACCCGAACGTCCGCCCCACCCCTCTGTAGCTAGACTGAAGTGCCGCCACGTTGGTGCGATTGTATGAAACTCTATCGTGCGAATTTTATGACGCACAGATGCAAGGGATGATATGTAGGTGCAACATGCTTCTATGGAGGAAGGCCAATGAAGGTGGCACTGTCAAATTTTGTCGCGTGCCCTTAACTTAGCGGTTCACCTGAAAAAAAAAAAAAGTTCATGGCGATTACCATACCGAGTTGCACAGCTTTTTCTTGGATTCAGCTCAATAGAGTTGAAGCACATAACTGGAACCTTATTTGAAAAGCTCAATAGCAACGCTTGCACCCAATAAAACTTTTTTCTATTTTCTTCACACTCACCTGGGCAATATACCGACGTATAAGCATGCGGTCAATTTACATTTCTCTCCTATAAAGGTTGGGCATTTAAATCTGCAGCGCGCGCATCGTTGGGGTTTCTCATGGCAATAGGAACGGCATCCTCACGTAGGCGAACTGGCGCCGCCCGATTGAAGTGCTCAGGGGGGAAGTGTTTTGAGCCCACAAAAGGCCATTTCGTCGGTTCCCAGTCGCGTTGGCTTGGCCTGATGGTCTCGATTCATAGCCTCCTTCGACGGGGATCTTTGGGAAACCTGGATGAAAGCAATTATAAATGTACGCAAATTCGCTGACATTGACACATAGACAAATAGTCATGAATAAATTGAAACACGTGTGATATCACGACGCGACAAAGCGAACGAAAGAAGAAACTCCGGCGCTACCTGCGCCGTGTTGTCAGCATCGTGGTTAATTGCGCTGCGTTTTATTGCGTTCAAGAACTGTCACCAACAGCTGTAAATAAACCCCAGGAAAACTACGCTGACGCATGCAGTATCGTGCATTATGTTCTGCGAGGACACTCTCGATCGAACCGTACGTCGAACATAAAAAAAATTCAATACACTCACCTGTAAAAGCTGACGCCTGGTTCCCGTTTTATCGAGGGCATCGCAGCTCCTGAGCCGGTGCAATCAGATGTATCACTTTCCGACTCGGTCAGCTGGTGATGTCCCTGCGCTCTGGCCAGTGCGACGCGATATCGTCTCCTAGCAAACATATGAGCGTGCCCACAAGTTCAAATATAGTGTACTAGAATATTCTAGTACACTATAGTTCAAAGAGGAGCGCTCCTACTGTTCCATACTTCCGGCTTCACAAAATATGACGTCACGGCATTCCCTCAGTTTTTTCCTTCCTCCATGCCGCCCGACAGACCTGTACTCAATTGAACAAAAAAATTACGTCATACGATTTCCGTCGTGAGGCACCGCATGGAGGATGAACGCCTACATAATTCGCAACTTTCACAGATGGTGAAGCTACTACGTGGCAGCCGTCATAACTGTCGTTTGGGAGATGCCCACGCTGCCAGCCATGTCTAGAGTGGCCTAGAATAGCATGGTCAGAAAACACTGCCCATAGGTAGTCCACAATCTCGAGAACACACGAGCCAAACTTGTAGGCGCGGTGCGCGGTCTAGAATTTGCAATTATTTGTAAATTCAGCTATTCCTCCTTCTATCCACAAATGGTGCCATATACCGAAATTTTCGTGTCATTTGCCCACGTTTATGGTGGTTGGCTGATTTGAGCATCGTCAGCTGCGTAGTTACTGCGGCCGCCACGGGATGCCGCCACACAATAAACCACGCTTTTTAAGAGAAAATAAAAGAAGGTGCTCGAGGTCATGACGCGTGCTGACGAGCCAAAATTTTTTGGACTTAACACTAATTTTATTGTATTGCATAGTACAATTATATACGTATATAATACTTAGACGACCGATTAATTCATTTTCCTTCATTTAAGCCATCTCAGTTTTCATTATATTGTCACGGGGTCGTGACGCTGACAAAGGAAGAGGCGGCTTGTCTAAAATGAAACTGCTTATTCGGCGCTCTTGTGACCGGTAAACGCATGTCGAGATTGCAGCGATGCACACTGGCACTGATAGCAGAAAACAGAGCATTGGCCGTCGATCAAGTGACAGACGCTGAAGCGCGTCGGCATTTATAAAGACGCTGTCGAATATTCCAGCGTTATCGCTAGCGGTCACATAGGTTCCAGAACAATCTCTGTAATGTTTGTGCTGTGCGCGTAAAGTCAACAAAATAATCTACTACGACTCTGAAGGTTCTCGAACACTACAGGCGTGGCTTGCACTGAGAATTACTTAAACGAGGCGATAACAAAACTTGAGGAAGGAATGTGGCAGTATTAACCACTGGTTTAAATGGCTAATTCCCCGTAGTGGGTATGTGCCACACGTGAAGGGTCAAGCAAGCGAGCAAGGGACGCATTATACTTGCCCACTTTTCATACCCCTTCCTGCGTAGCTTTCCGCACGTTTACTAGCTCAAACGAAGTGTTTAAAGCGTGCGACAAATACGCGCAATTCCACCCGTATTTGGCGGATTTTAAAATATTTTGCGGTATGTGATCCGTGAACCGTCATGCACTGATATAGTGAGATCATTACATAGTAATTCAGAAAAGTGCTGCCAAGGCCGCTGTTATGTATCGAACTTTTCTATAAGATGAATTCCGTCCCCTTACTCTTTTTGAAAAATCTTTCATTCTCTCGTGGGCTGAATGCCCCATTGACTGCTTCAAGACGCTTGGCAAATATTAGTGTCACTGCGTATCGAATGATAGGCAGTGCTGCACACTAGCCAGCGAAGCGTTAAGGAAAGGCAAAGAAGCCAATCAAAAACGTGCGCCGTTTAATTGCTGCCCTACTCTTGAGGAAAGGATTAACGGACGAAAAGGAAGAGGGAGGTGCTCTCGACGTGGTGCACGTTATTGCACACCCGCACAGTGTCAGTGTATATACACTCCAGCGTAGTACAGCGTAGCGGTGCGACAGAGGACTGACTCACAGATCACAAAGCGTGCGAGGTGAAATGCCAAGCAAACACAGTGTAACTCGTGCCTTCACGCAACTGAAACGTTAGCCAACACGTGCCTGGCGTGGAAAGGCTATTGTTGCCTTACTGGACAATGGGAGAACAGGGACGTTTACGCTTCAGCGTAGGACATTTAGTGACCTCGCGGTAACTTCGACTGCCTTCTGTGTCAGCCCGTCACAAAATTTGTCATTGATCAAACTGCCCAAGTGCGTCCAACTTGATGTAAGACTTCGGCAACGCATGTTATTTGAACCTGTAATGTAAATTTGAGCCTATAAAAAGTGCTGTTATAAACCATGCCGCTGCTTTTGTATTACGACTGAAGCTGAAAAATGACGATAATTTTACTCATTTTAAACAAAAAAAAAAGACAGATCCCACGCACTGTGGGAATCGATGTAATTCGATGCAGCCAGCAAGGAGAAAATTGTGCTTTACAATGCATGCAATTCAAATGTTTATTTATGTTCTTCATACAGTTCCGTCGCGTGATACCAATTTCGGTGTATATCAAGCTAGCAAAACGGCCGTGAGCGCAGCATGGCATGCAATTCCCGTTGTACATGACATCCATACCATGATTTTCATGTCACCACTTCATTTATGCTCGTCATAGTCACGTCGCATGGTGCCGATTTTGGTGTTGTGATGAGTGAAGTGGCCATGCGTGATCGGGAAGATAGAATTGTGTTTGAAGTGCGCGCCACAGAGACATTCGAAGAAGACGACGCAGGAAAATCAGGGTAGTGGGGTGATGCGAAGAAGAAGGAGTGGGGTAGACGTGGCTGGAAGGAAGAAGCAAGGTTGAAGAACCAGTGCGTGGGAGCAGTGACCCGTCGGGTTGCGGACTCGAGGTCTCAGCGGGCTCCCACGTGGGGCCACACCAGCCGTCCTTGCAGTTCGGGCCTGGCGTGGGCGAAACGTCGCCAGGACGTTTCCGCCAGGCGAATCCGGCACCTACGGCAGCGAGCGCCAGCCAGCGTTCGAGATAGGCATGGCAAACGCCATGCGTGCTTCAGGTCAACGACCTCTGCAGTGAGCCGCGTTCTTGGCCGCGGCTGTCATTGGACTTACCAGGCTACCCAAGCGTCGGCCGTCCCTTCCCAGCGTTGAGTTTGCCACCGGGACTTGACCACCGCCTTCCTCTTCGGTGAACTCTTTCTATTTTATGCCCTTGTGACTCTCGCACCAGTATTCCAAGCATGTTATATTTTTTCCCTTACTTCATTTATTATTAGACATTTCATGTCTTTTGAAAATACATTTTATTGTGTGATTGCATAAACGGCCTCGTTACTGCGTGATGACGATTGAGTCATCACAGGTTTCCGTACAGAAACACGAGCGTCTCGTCTAGAGCTTTGTCTCTCTATACAGCTCGGTACATTGGCGTCCGCGACAGGACGAAGCCGTTTATTGCATTAACAGTTACTGTTCCCTGGTTACATTTTGCTAAAAAAAAAGACAGATCAAAGATGAATTCGGATTTAACGGCACTGGCGTTAAGCATGGGGCTAGAGGGAGCTGAGTTAAGGGCTTGGGTAGAAGAACGGGAGTCTCGAGCTCGAGAAGAGAGGGCTGCAGAACGTGAAGCAAGGAAAGAGAAGATGGAGCAGATGGAGTTAGAACGGCGACTTCAGGAGGAATACCAGAAGACTATACAGTTGCGTCTTCAACTCGCTCAGGCTGAAGGCGTTAGAGAGTCAGTGGTGGCTGACCAAGGCCGACCAGTTCGAGCATCTCCTACCATTAATCCTCACAATTTCATGCCAGGGTTAACGAGAACCGGGACGACTTAGACGCATACCTAAAAAGGTTTGAGAGAGTGTTGCTACCGGTCAAGAATGGCCAAAAGACAAGTGGGCCACGGCGCTAAGTTTGTGTTTGAACGGGGAGGCTCTCAAGGTCTTTGGTCGTCTGTCGCCGGAAGAGGCTCTCGATTATGACAAAACCAAGTTGGCGCTACTGCAACGATTTCGTTTCACGGCGGAGGGCTACCGTGAAAAATTCCGACACAGCAAGCCACAAGATGGGGAAACGGACGTGCAGTACGCAACGAGGCTAACAAGCTTTTTCGACAGATGGGTTGAGATGTCGAAAACGGAAAAGGAATACTCATCAGTTCGGAATCTCATAGTAGCGGAGCAATTTATAAACAACTGTCATGATAAGGTGGCGCTATTTTTGCGAGAGAAAAACTGCCGTAAGCTTGAAGAGATGGCGGAAGCGGCCGACAATTTCTTAGAAGCTCAGCGACAGTCAAACTTGCTTGTTTTCCGTGACAAAGGGGAGAACACTCCTGCAGGAAAAGGCGGTAATTCAACTTCAAAGGCTTCCACTCAATGTTTTGTGTGTGACAAGACCGGTCACATAGCTGCAGAATGCCGCGCTTGGACAGGGCAACCATACTGTGGGTATTGTCGTAAAACTGGGCACGACACCCAAGCGTGCACCAAGATACCCAGCACTACCCGGAAAGCCTCATGTATATGGTCGCAAAGGGAGAACCTTAACGAAGTCGAGCAGGTGGAGGACAAAAAAAGCGAAGAGATTATGGCTAGTGCAGTGTATACCGAACTAAGGATGATGAAGCATGAGATGCCCGTGTTGCAGGGCGTGATATTCGGCAAGACTGCCTCAGTATTACGGGACACAGGGAGTAATACGATGGTTGTGCGGCGTTCCCTCGTGCCAGACGGAGCACTTACGGGAACCACGGCAACATTGTTCTTGGCGGATGGAAGTAGAATTAAGGTTCCAGAGGCAAAGGTGGAAATTTTTTCACCATATTTTTCAGGCGTATGCATCGTAAAATGCATGATTTACCCGTTATTTATCGTGGGAAATGTGCCTGGATCACGTCAGGCTCACGACCCTGATACAACATGGAAAGAGAGCACCAAACAGTTCGCTGCGGTGGCTGTCGCCATGGGCACCAGCGGTGGCAGATCGGTACCGTACCGGCCTCGTGAACCAAACCCAAGGATCCCTCGCAAGGAGAGCAAGACACCGGCGAGCCACATGCATCTACCGCCGTTTCTGGCAGCAGTGTCGAGCAAGCCACCCACCAAGTCACCGTCGCCGAACACCGCGACGCGCGTGCAGGTACCTCCGAGGGCTGCTGCCTTCAAGACCAAGGACTTCGCGTCGACAGTACCACTTCCGTTTCCGCTGAGAGCAGCTTTCGCAGCCAACGAATGCTGTGCCTCCCCGGCCCTTCCAAAGAAAAATGAGACATCCGGTACGAACTCCGGAACCGGCCAAGGTTCCAGTGGCGGCGGCGGAAAGTCCAAGGCAGCCGGAGGTGGAAATATGACTGCGCGTCGATCTAACAACGGCGGTGGCGTTCGCGAGTCTGACATGCTAAGGGCCAAGCCAAAGAAGCCGCCTCGCATGAATAACATGACCTTCACAAAGTCATCAGAACGGTCAAGTGGAAACTCGTCGTACAACAGCGGCAACAAGTCGTTCAGCCGAACGCCGCCATTTAGGAACAGCCCGAGGGTGTACAGTTCCACAGTTCTCAAAGATTTCAACTCTCCTAGCAAGCAGGACAACGGCCGCGGTGCGGCGACTGATTACAAGCCTATGCTTTCAGTGCCCAGGGAGGCTCCGCCGAAGGAGCAACGAAGCGCACGACAGGAGAGAAGAGTCAAGTACAAGGCTGAGATTGTAGGCACTAGTGTGGGCAATAGAAAAGTTTCACATCTTTGTGTACGGAACGCAGTTTGTTGTGCAAACTGATCACCAACCATTACAATATCTAGCTAAGGCCAAACACCTGAACGGCAGACTACTGAGATGGAGTCTGGCATTACAAGAGTATTCTTTTGTTATTCAACATATTAGAGGCTCAGATAATTTAGGTGCCGATTTCATGAGTAGTCTGTAACCTAAGCTTTCACAGAAGTGTATTGCAACTGGTTTACAGTTTGTATACAATGTATATTTCTGAACCACGTGGTTTATTCACCAGAAGAAAACAGTCATCGTGCCATGGCTGACTACATGTTTTTTCCTTGTTTTTTTATGTGTGAGGGTGTGTGAACAGTTATTGTGGACATATGTCACATCTATTCACTGGTGCGGTGCAGTGGTCTTGTGCGGACTCGTGGTGATTGCGACTAAGACGTGGCTAGAAAGTTTTTTTTTAGAAAGAAAAAAACTTTTTCCGAAGGAGGGGCATGTGTGCTGAGTGAAGTGGCCATGCGTGATCGGGAAGATAGAATTGTGTTTGAAGTGCGCGCCACAGAGACAGTCGAAGAAGACGACGCAGAAAAATCAGGGTAGTGGGGTGGTGCAAAGAAGAAGGAGGAGTGAGGCAGACGTGGCTGGAAGGAAGAAGCAAGGTTGAAGAACCCAGGGATATGCTGGTGTTGCAGCCCGACATAATGCAACTTTAGAAGCTTCTCTTTCAGTGTCCATTGCAGACATGATTGAAAAAGCGATGGAGAAAGCTATAGATCGCCTGGCCACCACCCTTTGTGACTCCTTATCTCATATTGTAGCCACTCAGTTGACGCAAATATATGGGACACCAAGAGATATGAAGGATACTTCCCAAGACAACGTAACTCTCCCACCAAGTGAAGCAGACGCAGAGTCATCTCCTTCAGGGGTACAGGCTGCAGGGCCCTCTTGTACAGACAACCAGAGGATAGGTGAAGACATACTAGAGGATGATCAGGATTATGATGATATGGACATGGACATCAAATCCCTAAAGCGCACTCGATCCCCTGTCTCCAAAAATACTGGCTCTTCAAAACATTCAAAAAACAAAAAATACCAGAAGGAGAACCTATCGAAGAGCGATTTTCTTAAAGACAGCATTTTAGATAAGGTAGTTGCCGAAACAATTCTGTCAAAATGATAGGTTCTATCAAAATTCTTCATTGGAACTGCCGATCTATTCATTCAGCTAGTACAGATTTATTGTATTTATCTTGTAAATTCAATCCAGACATTATTGCACTGCAAGAAACGTGGCTGTCAGCACATAATTCGTTTTACCTACCTAATTTCCGGTCTTTTCGCCTGGATCGCCCATCCAAAGGTGGAGGTTTAGCGTTCTTTGTCAATAATAAAATTAGTTCAAAGATCAAAACTTCGTACAAAAGTATATCCCCCGAATGTGAAATTTTCGCTTTAGACATCACCTTGCCTGGATGCTCTCCCTTCTCTCTGGTAAATCTTTACTTTCCTCTGGGTGTACAAGACACGCGATGTTTAGACATGGCTGTTAGTTCGTGGTGCACAGAAAAAATTATGGTTGGAGATTTTAATTCTCACCACACTAGTTGGGGTTTTAGGACTGATCAATGTGGACAACGCTTGTGGGACTGGTCTATAGACCATAATTTATCATGCCTCAACGCTAGAACTCCCACATTTATCCGAGACCGATCCCGCTCTGCCTTAGATTTGAGTTTTATAAGCTCGGGTATTTCTAGCGTATCTTGGACTACTCTAGACTGCGCCACCAACAGTGACCACTTACCAGTACTGTTTGAAATTTCTTGCCCCATTATTCCATCTTACTCCCAAGCTCGAACCTTTATCAATTATTCCAAATTTAAAAATGACCTAGAAGTTGCTTTGACTACCCCCACTGAAGACAACGATGAAAATAAAGCCATGAAATTAAGTGCGGTAATTAAAAGAACGTTCAAAAAAGCAGAATTTTCTATTGAGTCTGATACGAGAAAGCCTTGTAGCCAGTGGTGGAATTCTGAGTGCTCTCGTGATCATAGACGACGACAAGCGGCTTGGAAGCAGCTAATTCATAATCAGTCCCCCAAAAATTGGGCAGATTACAAGTTTATTGCTGCTACATTTAAGCGCACCGTGGCTAAAGCTAAAGAAGACTATGACAAAAAACATTTCGACTTTCTTTCCAAACCTAGAAATAAGAAAGCGTTATTCCGATATATGAGATCGCGCAAAATTCTGCCGTCTCTAGCTAACTCTGATTATGACAGGTTATCGACGGAAGAAATGACTAATTCGTTAGAGGCAATCGGAAGAGGTTTAGCTAACAGATTTTCGTCGACTTTGACAATCAACTGGCAAAAGTCCTCTATAAAGACTGACTACGAAAAAGTGACATTGTCCGAAATGTCAAGCGTAATTAGAAACTTACCCTCTTCGGCTCCTGGTCCTGACGGTATAACAGTTCCTATGATTAAAATTTTATTCCAGATATCACCCGGCGACGTCCTCAACCTTATAAACTATTCCTTAAGCAATGCCTGGATACCACATGACTGGAAAATAGCTAGAGTGATTCCCATATTAAAAAAACAAGGGTCAGGTTTTAACATTGACAACATCAGACCAATCTCTCTAACATCTCACCTGATCAAAATTATAGAGAGAGTTCTCAATAATAGAATAAAAGTTTGGATGGCTGACAAGCTAATATTGAAACCATTTCAAATAGGTTTTCGTAGCGAATGCTCAATTTGGTGTGCTCATGCCGACTTAGAGAGCCGAATACAGCTTGCCCGAAAAAGACGACAATACGCGGTACTAGTAACACTAGACATAGCTAAAGCTTATGATAGCGTTGAGCACTCAATTTTATTGAATTCTTTACACGAATATGACTTTCCGCGTTATATTGTTGATTGGGTAGCAGAGTTTCTAAAATCGAGAGAATTTTATTGTGCAAAGGATGGATGTCACTCATCTAAATTCAAACAGCAACGTGGAGTACCTCAAGGGGCGGTCCTATCTCCGCTGTTATTCAATGTGTTGATGAGCTCAATTCCCATTGAACGAGATATCACTGTCTACATTTATGCAGACGACATTGCATTTTTCGTTGCAGATAGTGACATTTATTCTTTGCATCAAAAATTGCAAAAGTACATGTATTCTCTTGAAATTTGGCTGCATTCAATTTCATTGTCTCTAAACATCAGTAAAAGTGCGCTCCTGGTGTTCCCTATAGCAGATTCTATTCAAATTTCAGTACTTTATAATCAGGAACCGATTCCACAAGTAGATTCTATCAAATATTTGGGCATTATTTATATCGAGAAACTTAACTGGAGCCCTCACATAGACTATAACGTGGCAAAGGCACAACGAGCTTCAGGCTTATTGCGAAGGTTGAGCAACAGAAAATATGGGTTACGTAGACACACCTTATTAATGATATATAAAATGTACATGCGCCCAATACTCGAATTTGGGTGTATATTATTTTCGGGTGGCCCTACGTACAAAATTAAACCGTTAGTTCTATTAGAGCGAGAAGCGTTACGGTTGTGTTTGCGACTCCCCAGGTATGTCGCTATTAATGTACTATATCAGGAAGCTCGCATACCAACTATTCTTTGCCGATTCCGTATCTTAACAGTACAAACATACTTGAAATTTTACGGCTTATCAGCGAGACGGTCTGCATATGCCTTTATTAGTGACCCCGACGCCTTCTTCCTCGCTCACTGGCCACGCTTTCGTACTCCCCAGATTATTTTTGTACAAAAGAAACTTGAAAGCATAAAGGTGGATATCAGATCGGTAATTGGAACCAAAGCATTAAATCACAATATTACGATAGAATGTGATGAAATTTTTCCCCCACTATCTAAGTTTCAATCTTCGAGTTACTTAAATGACAGGTTAGAAGACTACATAGCTCATGCGGAAATAAAGAACATAATAGCCACAGACGCTTCTGTGAATAAAGAAAAGGCAGCAGTAGGAATCGTCTCAGATTACCTCGGTTGGTCATTCTCGGTAAGACTACCAGACTTCACTCCGGTTTTCGAAGCTGAGCTCCTGGCTATTATTTTAGCGCTACGAAAACTTCCTTCAAACGAAGAGAGTGCAATGATAATTACTGATTCTCTTTCGCTGTGTACTACTCTCACAGCTTCAGAACAATCAAGAGCTCTAGCGACATTACAAACATTAGTTCCACCTCATGTGAAGTTCCTGAAGTTAGTCTGGGTCCCGGGACACTGTGGCATACGGTTGAATGAAATAGCCGATTCACTATCTCGAGCCACACTTGATGGCCCTGTGATCTCGGTACTACCAGAATCGGAACACATAGTGTCGATCAGATATAGAAAATGGGCTATTTATACGGATATTATGGAAAATATTACTAAATATACGGACTATCAGCACCTAACATACCCCTGGAAACCTCAGTGGAGTCAATCTAAAAAGTTAGAAGTTATTTTAACCAAATTTCGATGTCGTGTCCCTCCATTAAACTTTTACTTGCACAGAGCTGGTCTGGCGATATCCCCCCTGTGTCCATTCTGTGAAGAAACGGAAACAATAGAGCATTACTTTATAACATGTAAAAACTATTCATTAATTAGGAAAAGACTTTTAATTGTTCCGTTTCAAGCAGTAGGTTTAAATTTAACTGCAGATAATGTTCTAAGTTTCGGTGCCTTTAGCTTGGGACATTGCCACAGAAGCGTATTCGATGCTGTATGCAATTTCATTCGAGAATCAAAGCGCATGTCATAATAATGCCTGCTTAAATATATTTCTGAAGACACTTGTCTAATTTTGAATGAAATTTGCATATTCATTTGATTGTGACCGGGTGAGATAAGCTCGATTGTCTGGTCTACTCAAAATTTCTGTCTTCCACTGTAGTATTACCTCACCTTTTCTCTTCTTGATTCAATCTTCAATTATTTGTTTAGTTTAATATTCCTTTTTAGTTAATTATTATTTTCTATTACATCATTAGTTTTTTTCATTAAGGATAAACCTTTTAATATATCTCATATAGGATACTTCTAGATTTCATGGCCAATCCCCCATAGTGGGTATGTGCCAATGCGAAGGGGCAACAACAACAACAACAACAAGAACCAGGGCGTGGGAGCAGTGACCCGTCGGGTTGCGGACTCGAGGTCTCAGCGGGCTCCCACCTGGGGCCATACCAGCCGTCCTTGCAGTTCGGGCCTGGCGTGGGCGAAACGTCGCCAGGACGTTTCCGCCAGGCGAGTCCGGCACCTACGGCAGCGAGCGCCAGCCAGCGCTCGAGATAGGCATGGCAAACGCCATGCGTGCTTCAGGTCAACGACCTCTGCAGTGAGCCGCGTTCTTGGCCGCGGCTGTCATTGGACTTACCAGGCTACCCAAGCGTCGGCCGTCCCTTCCCAGCGTTGAGTTTGCCACCGGGACTTGACCACCGCCTTCCTCTTCGGTGAACTCTTTCTATTTTATGCCCTTGTGACTCTCGCACCAGTATTCCAAGCATGTTATATTTTTTCCCTTACTTCATTTATTATTAGACATTTCATGTCTTTTGAAAATACATTTTTTGTGTGATTGCATAAACGGCCTCGTTACTGCGCGATGACGATTGAGTCATCGCAGGTTTCCGTACAGAAATACGAGCGTCTCGTCTAGAGCTTTGTCTCTCTATACAGCTCGTTACAGGTGTATATCAAGTTAGTGAACTGGACGTAAGAGCACATGTAAATCGCGCTGCAAATGACATGCACGCCATGATTTTCATGCTATACCACCTGAAATTTATGTTTGTTATGCAGTCATGTCATACAATACCAATGTTGGTGTATGACAAGCTAGCGAAACGACCGCGAGCGCGCCATGGAAAGGGGATGCAATGACATGTCATAATTTTTATATTACACTTGTTATTTATGTTTGTCATACAGTGGCGTCATGCAATGCCGAACTTGTATATCAATCTAGCGAAACGGCCGTGAGCGCACCATGAGCGTGGCATAAATCATGCTGTACATGACATGAATTTCATGATTTTCGTTTTACACTCTGTCATTTATGTTCGTCATACAGACGCGTCACGCAATACGAAATTTAGTGTATATAAAGCTAGCGAACTGGCCACGAACGTGCCATGACCGCGGCATGTGCCAGTCATGTTCCACATGACGTCATGATTTCCGCATTACCACTTGTCGTCCATGTCCGTCACACAGTTACATCGCGCAATACCGAATTCAGTGTATATCATAGCGAAATGGCCGTCAGCGCATCATGACCGTCGTAGCATGTAAATAATATTGTAATATATATGACATGCATGTTGTGATTTTTTTTACCTCCATTTATGCTGGTCATGCAGAAATGTCTCATCATACCGCTTTTTGGATATATCAAATTAAGAAAACGGCCGCGGAGCACCACGGCGATGACGTGTACACCATACAGTTCATGAAAGTTAGGGATGATTTTAATTATATGACCATTGATTTATGTTCGTCGTAAAGTCATGTTATGCCATACCAATTTTGGCATAAATTCTATTAACGATTGGTCAGGCGAGCGCACATTCTTGGGCGGGTAGATAGATAGATAGACAGATGGATAGATAGATAGATAGATAGATAGATAGATAGATAGATAGATAGATAGATAGATAGATAGATAGATAGATGCGCTCAACGTGGCCGAAGTTAGCCAGGAAATGCTTTGCACTTGAAAAAAAAAAGGCAGATCCCACGTACTGTGGGAATCGATGATATGCGAAGCACGAATGAGAAATGTGGATATGTCACTTTAAAATCAGCACAACGTTACGAGGTGGAGGTAAATGCTGCCGTAAATGACTTCCGTGTCATGTTTATCGTGATTGGATGTGTCGATTACTTTCGTCATCTATTCATGTCACCTAATACCAAAGTTAGTACATGTGGAGCTAGCGAAACGGCCGCGAGCACGCTATGTGCGTGGTATGTTGTCATGTTATTAGATGACACGCGTGTCAGGATTATCATGTTTGCACTAGTCATATATTTAGTTATTCAATGACGTCACTTAACACCAAATTTGGTACATGTGGAGCTAGCAAAACGGCCGCAAGCGCATCATGAAGGGCCCAATACACTCCAATGTAGCGTTGACGCGCGCGCACGCTGGGCACAGCGACGCTACGTTAGCAAAACGCGAGCAGCCTATAGCCTGACGCCAGGCACGACCAGCGTCCGTCGGCGCGGCCCGACGGCAACCGGTGCGAAATGCGACATGCTGCATTTCGCGCCGATGCGTTACCTAGACAACACTGCGTCTCCCTCTTTTCGTGACGGAGGGCCGCCGGACGCGCTGAAACGTGCATGCGTCAAAGCAACGCAGTGCGGCGGGTGCCTACGAGTATATGGCAGGACCAGCACCGGGCGTGGAAACGCTGGTGTGACGCGACGAAATGAACGCCGACGAACAGGCGCACCGCGTCACGTCGAAATGTATCGGCGCCTTGACTGTGGCATGTAGTCATCTTCTCACGTGACACGCATCTTATGATTATCATTTTTGCACCGGTCACATAGCTTCGTCATCCATTGGCGTCACGTGATACCAAATTTAGCTAGTGACACGGCCGCGAGCGCATCATCAGTGTGGCATGTAGTCATGTTGTTACATGACACGCATGCCGTGATTATCATGCTTGGATGTGTCAATTACCTATGTCGTCCGTTCGCGTCGCGTTTAACGCGCAGCACAGTCACTGCAGTGAATTTATTGCATAAGGTGTCGACCAGGAAAGGCACAGTTCGATAAAGTACACTGTATTTATTTACAATATTCATATGCACAAAAAAAAACACTTCCAAACATCACAAGGAAAACACCTGAGCCGCCGTCCATACGTCTTTGCTCGACCGCTCTTTCTTATCGACTCTGCTCCGTCGCCGCTTGTCTCCCCCGGTGCACACCTTTCCCACCTTAAGCACCTCTCTTAGCCTGAAAGGGCTGACTGAATCGGCGTAACAGGAAATGACTTTGTCGCAGAGTCTCCCTGTCAACAAAACGAGAAATATTCGCGACACTGCCCGTTCACAACAGTCACAGCGAAAGCTCGAAGAGTGGCCTTTCAGAGCATTTTTATTGCGTTAACAATTATATTAACACTCTCGCCTGGATTTTGCCGTCGCTGTTGATGTCTACGTTGGTGACCACCATCATTCATCGTATATGTCTGTATAGGTATGTATATATATGAAAACAAGAGAGAAAAAAAGAATCCAGAAAAAAAAATCACAGCATACCCACGGAGCGAGTGACGATGAGTGGGGCGACGCGTCCATCAATCCATCCGTCCTATTATTGCACACACTTCTGTTGGACTAACGCCATCTAGAAAATGAAAAGAGAAAAAGGTGATGAAACAGCGCCATCTATTATACTGTTCGGCAGATATTGCCGGTTATGCCTGACGCAGGACAAGGTTAGACTAAGAGGAACTTCGCCCCTAAAAGACTCCGGCGCACGGGATTGAACGTCCGACTTCTTGCTTATTAGTGCGAGGCCTTAGCCACTCAGCCACTGAGGGGCACCTCCTTCAACGTCGAAACGGCAAGCTATATCTACCACTCACCGCTGGCGATGCCGATGTTGAGGAAACTATAGGAGGGTTGCACAGGGGCGTGGCCCACGAGATGGTGCCAGTGTCGAAGAGGCAGCGCATCCATATTTGAGGTCTCTCTACCGCCGCGGGCAAGCAGTCGCAGAACTATAGTATGCAGGTGTTCTCTGGCGCACTCACGGGTGCGTGTCTGTGCAAGATTCCTGTGGTCATAATGATGAACTGTGCCGTATTTGGTTGCTACAACCACTCGAGTAAGAAGGCTGGTGACGAAAATGCGTCTGATGTCGGCTTTTATTTTCATACCTAAAATGATTGTAAACCAATCAAAAAGGTTTGGGTGGGATGGTTCAGCCACACACTATACCGCGTGTGCGTTAAACATTTCTTTTCATTTCCGGTAAGTGTTCAGAACCTATGCAACATCATAGATGTTTGTTTTTGAGGTGAGAAACTTAGGTTTTCGCGAAGTGCTATGAAGCTTTGTTTACGCAGCAGGAGACGAGCACGCGCACTACGACCGCGATCGCTGCTTATCAGCGGTATCATTCAGGTAGGTGCGACGTGTTACTGATTTCGGTGTGTTAGTAAACAGTCAGCCACGCAGTGCGTTCTTGTTTACCCATGGTTTGACTAGCCGAGCACATAAACGGTGATATCACATTAACGTCGATCAGTTACAATCGAGACCGTATGTGATCTCTGGGTGCGCAACTGCCCGACGCGCTTCGTTGGGCCCTGCAGCAAGAGCATTTTTGATCGCAAGCGGCTTAAACTCAACCACGAACGAACTATGACAATTGTATCACCTCACATGCTCTTGGAAATGGTGAAGCCCTTCCACACAAAGAATTCGGGAAACGACACCGTCGCGGTGAAAAAAAATATTTGTCCGAACACTGAGCAAGAGGAACCAGTCATGTTTCCGACGACGACGTGGCGGCCGTCTCCGAGGTCTCTAGCTTGGTGCTGTTGGACTCATCCGCTAGTGACATAGTTGTGGGCGTCCATCAATTTACAGGCTTTAAGCTCGTCTCTTGTTGCAAAGCTTGTGCCGCCAACAAGGTGGTCCTAAATGTCCGTGAGCTTGATGCGGGAATAACACTTCACATCCCACGCAGCTTCATCGCTGCTGAAGTCGAACGGGTCGGTATCCGCCGCAAATGTGAACCTTATGTTCGTAGCGAAGTTTCGCCGGACTTCGGAAGTCACGCGCGTAAGCACTCAGTCGAATTTCACCACGTTGGTACCGTACGTAGCGGCACGCACACAACCTCTCACTGCCGCTCGCCGCTTCAAAAAGGGCGCGTTAGACCACTGACATGGCGGTAGAGGCAAACGCCGCTAGCGCCTCAAGCGGATGACGTCACGTAAAACCCTCGTATAGTGTTTTCAGCATTACCAGCTACATGGCGCCACGAGCGCTTCTCGCCGCGTTGCCAGATCGTCACGACGCGGCGACGCGCGCTTATGCGTTCATATCCCACGCGCTCTTTGTCCCGTGGATAGGGGGGAGGGGAAGGGTAGACGCTCACGCTTGCACGTGCTTATCTCGCGGTGGGGAAAATCGGACGCCTTGGGCTTTCATCGGAACGATTCTGTTGTAGTTACCGGGCGCACAAATGTCCCTGCACTCGCTGCACCATCTCCGTTTGCGAAAAGGGCGCGCTTTTCAGACGCAGTAAAGTAACAACTAAGACACTTATTCGCGTTCATCCGTAGCTGCGAGTACGTTTCGTGCGTCATTTGTGCGTGAGCAACGCGGGGAACGTTTCGATCTTCTTGCCATTCTTCGTGTAACATGACGATTTGTTGCTTTGTCGCCTTTGCGGGAAAGCTGGGACTTTTTCAAACACTCTTTGGATTTGCTACCAGCACACTTGCGTGGTATCTACTACGCCATAAATCACAATCTTTGTGTAGAGGGAAAGTGCAATTTTTTATGCGGTGGCTGACATCAATAAAATGTTATGCCCGAAAGTTTTGTAATGAGGCCGGTGTTACGCCTGGTTGGTTTTTTGCTGTTCTAAAATGCTTTATTACTCGTATTAACGCGAATCTTTTCTCAACATCAAACCTTTCATAAGGGAAGTTTGGGTTAGGCTTTGAAGCGCAGGCGTGGCTCTTCAATAAAGAAAAAAAAAGCGCAGGCGTGGCTCTGTGGTAAAATACTTTATTGGCCTATGGGGTACCTGGGTTCAAATCCCGTTGTGTCCTTCGTGTTTTTTTTTTCATTTCTATAGTTTTTTTATTTCGTGCGATAGTGGTTACGGACAACTATGGCGCATACGATCCTTGTTGTGATTTTATAACATGTTTTGTTGTATAAAAGAAAAAAAGAAAATAAAAAATGGCAGCATATTCACGGGGTGAATGATGGAGAGTGGGGCGAAGCATCCGTCCGTCCATTCGTTCCTGCTTCCGTCCGTACATGCGTCCGCCTGTGTGACCTTCCGAGCGTCCATCTGCCCATCCGTGCGTGCGTCTGTTCGTGCATCCATCCGTCCGTGCAGCCATTCGTGCTTCCGTCCATGCGTGTCTGTGTGTCCGTTTGTTCATCTAGTCAACACTCCAAGTACCACCATCTCGCATTTTTTCATCATATATGCGTCTGTCTGTGTGACCGTGCGTGCGTCTGTTCGTGCGTCCGCACGTCCATCCGTGCGTCCATCCCTGCGTTTGTGCATGCATCCGCCCTTGCGTTCATCCATGCATCCGCCCCTGCGTCCGTCCATGCATCCATCCGTCCGTGCAGCCATTTGTGTGTCCGTCCATGCATCTGTCTGTGTGTCCGTTCGTCCATCTAGTCAACACTCCAAGTACCACCATCTTGCATCTTTTCATCATATATTCCACATATAAAAGCACTGCCGTCTAGCGGACATTACAAGGGCTAAACGAGAGGTGGCACACGCACACTTTCTTGCAGCTTGCGCTTCGTGTCTACTTCCCACCTTCAATTACCTCGAGTTCATGGTATATGCTAGTTCACTGTATTCATGGCACTGCGGCCCAACGCTCGCTAAACCTTTCTAAAACCAAGGACGTTACGCCCAGCGAGTATAACGTAGCAACCCTTTCTTGCCAGATAGTGCTTAATGTACATGCCAATGGCTGCTAATTGGGAATGAGAGACAGAAGAATTCGGCTTTTAGTTAACGCGTACGCTGCGAATTTTTTTTGTTCAACAACGCACAGGAGAGTTCTCCCGCCGGCACCACCTTGCAGATCAAAGCGTAAGACTGGTTACGCACTACGACAACGACGAGGGACGAACGGGTGCCGCTTTAAGGAGCTTCGCCCCTAAAAGGAAAATCACTCTGAGCGCTGAGCTTCACCTTGAGGAGTACAGAGAACGCGACAGCGTAATTGGACCGTGTGTGCGTCGCCCTCTCCATGTCTTCTCTGCTTGGTCGACGCCTCAACCGTGTCACGAGGCAAGGCACTTTTCACAGTATTCTACAATGCCCCCCTGCAAGTAGGTGTTGTAGAATTGGAGCCTGGAATATTTATTTATTAATTCATCAGCGTCCACTCAATGCCATGAGCATTACGGATGAGAGCGGATCAAACACAAACAAAAGCGTAACATAATATACTCTTCTATTAATTCGTTTGTGTTTTATCCAACCTCACCTGTGATGTATATACTCAGTAAAAATAACAATGAAGATAATTTCAACATTGTGCCTCACGAAAACTGTAATTACCACCACTTGATCGATAAATAGCCCCGCCGCGGTGGTCTAGTGGCTAAGGTACTCGGCTGCTGACCCGCAGGGCGCGGGTTCGAATCCCGGCTGCGGCGGCTGCATTTCCGATGGAGGCGGAAATGTTGTAGGCCCGTGTGCTCAGATTTGGGTGCAAGTTTAAGAACCCCAGGTGGTCTAAATTTCCGGAGCCCTCCACTACGGCGTCTCTCATAATCATGTAGTGGTTTTGGGACGTTAAACCCCACATATAAAAATATTGATCGATAAATAAGGGGACTCCACTCGCTTTTTTGCGCACGCTAGAAAAACTTCAGGTTTTACAATACGGAATACATATACCTCGCAACGATAAGCAATGGAATGGGACATTCAGCGTGGTTATAACGTAAATCTGTCGTGAAGAATGTTATTGTAATATAAACTATGAAACACGTTCAGACAGGAAAATTTTTTATGTGCTGTTTGAGACTCAGGAGAAATGGTGGATTTCAGTGTTTTTAAGCTCGCAGTGCGATTGTAGTTAGAATATTACATCTATCCTGTTTACACTCTACGATATATGAACATATACGTATTCATAACAAGTGACGTTTTCTAATGCGAAGCTGTCCAAGAGGTAAGTAGGTTGACCGTTAGCGTTTCGGCTGGCGCAAATAGCGTCGCATTTCTTGATATTTATATAGTTCCATTACATATTTGGCACATGACGGCGCAGCAGGTTTATCGAGTTTGTTGGTATGAGTTCTGTGCGCCTGGATTGTTATACATGAGAGAGTTCCTGCCAGAGACAGAGCAGTTTTGAAGCATTCCAGCCAACAAGTCAGTGAGAACAGTGTAAGTTCTAGTAATTTTTCTTTGAAGCTGTGCGCTCCGCCGCAGTGGTTTAGTGGCTAAGGTATTCGGCTGCTGACCCGCCGGTCGTGGGATTGCATTCCGGCTGCGGCGGCTGAATTTTTCATGGAGGCCGAAATTCTGTGGGCCCGTGTGCTTAGATTTGGGTGCACGTGAAAGAAACACAGGTGGTCGGAATTTTTCGAGTCCTCCACTACGGCGTCTCTCATAATCGTATGGTGGTTTCGGGGCGTTAAATTCCACATATCAATCAATCAATCAATCAATCAATCAATCAATCAATCAATCAATCAATCAATCAATCAATCAATCAATCAATCAATCAAATCTTCGAAGCCGTGAACCGGAATAGCTCAATAAGGCTACCATAACACTCCACCTTCAATTTGGCGCAGGTACTTGTTTTTTGGGAAGTTCGCGGAGCACACGTTGTGCTATCAGCACTGGAAACTGAAGTCAGAATCGATAGGGGGCAGCGTAAGCAGCGCACTAGCCGCACGTTTGCCAACATGCGCGAAATTTCGTCACTCGGTCGCGCCGTGCGTGGCGTGCGTGGCGCTTCGATGCGCGTCAGCCGTAAGCCGCGGAACATAGTTAAACTTCTAATTTGGTGTTAGAAATACATGTATACATTTTCATCGCATAGAAATTCACTCGGGAACGTCACGCTACATATGTGGCGGGCGTTAGGATCACGGTCACAGCGGACACAGCTGCACGACAGCCTGTTACGCTCACAGCTGCCCGATGTGTTCCGTTCCATCAATACACACGTATCGTGTTTCTAAGGCTTAAACACGATGCATATGCTGTCATGATGACACACTCTACCGTCATCTAGCCACAGTGCGTACTTGACCGAGTTCTCTGCGACTTCCGAGTGTATGCTTTGACGTTCGCACTTTCGCCTGGATGCAATATCTGCTCTGCCAGTTCGAAAGAAAGGACCAATACCGAAGGCAGTGATAAGAGTTCATCGTGTCTGCAAACACTCTCTTCAACAAGACACTCCTACTTACTTCCGGCTTAGGAATAGCACCAAGGTCAGTCGTGCGTTTGCCTTTAGTATTCTGTAGGTGTCCGGAATTACTAAAGAAGGAAAAAAAAACAATACAGAGGCGTACACAGCTAACGGCATCTCCATATTTTCACAGGGTATCTCGCGACTCCTAATCAGCGATGAGGTAGCAATCATTCTATTTTATTACAATAAAGTGTGTGCGAAACGAGTTAGCAGTCCTAAGCGTCGCAGTGGGCAAACAGACGGACTGGCACTCAACGACATCCAAGATATCAGCGCTTCCTAAAACACCTGACGTGCCTCGGTGCAGCCATGGAGAGGCTTTCGTTATCTGTGTACTTAGTACACGCATGTCATTTTGTCGCTATCTCGAATAGACATCGTTGTAACAGTTTCTCGCAGACCCAGTGTACTGCGGTGTACGGTATTATTCGTCCTGTGCGGCTCATCGAATGACCAACCGCTTTTCTTTGCCACATTTTTTCACCAGAGAGAGAACAAGAGGTAAGTCTTTGGAAAATCGGAAGCATTGCAGGCAACCACAGAGCACAGTCGTATGGCAGAATTCCGCAATGACTCAGGGAAATGGGGTTTGCTTGAGAAGACGTTGAAAGACAGGCCAGGGGCAGAAATTTTCGCCGCGGTAGGGTGGGGCACCCCTTTGAAATGGTCATTATTCGCTTGTATGCAATGGCAAAAAAAAAAAAAAAAAATTCGGCAAGGGGAAAGGGCATGAGCCTGGTGTGCCATCCCAAGGTCGCAGGGTGCAGAGAATATAATAATAATAATAATAATAATAATGGAGAATACCTTAGTAACCTGCGCTTCGCCGATGACATTGCATTGCTGAGTAACTCGGGGGACGAATTGCAACTCATGATTACGGAGCTAGACAAGGAGAGCAGAAAGGTGGGTCTTAAAATTAATCTGCAGAAAACGAAAGTAATGTACAACAACCTCGGCAAGGAGCAGCGCTTCGAGATAGGTAATAGTGCACTTGAAGTTGTAAAAGACTATGTCTACTTAGGGCAGGTAATAACCGCAGAGCCGAACCACGAGATTGAAGTAACTAGAAGAATAAGAATGGGGTGGAGCACATTTGGCAAGCACTCTCAAATTATGACAGGTAGTTTGCCACTATCCCTCAAGAGGAAGGTGTATAACAGCTGTATCTTGCCGGTACTTAGCTACGGAGCAGAAATCTGGAGACTTACAAAGAGGGTTCAGCTTAAATTGAGGACGACGCAGCGAGCAATGGAAAGAAAAATGGTAGGTGTAACCTTAAGAGACAAGAAGAGAGCAGAGTGGATTAGGGAACAAACGGGGGTTAAAGATATCATAGCTGAAATCAAGAAGAAGAAATGGACATGGGCAGGGCATGTAGCTCGTAGACAGGATAACCGCTGGTCATTAAGGGTAACTGACTGGATTCCAAGAGAAGGGAAGCGGGTTAGGGGGAGACAGAAGGTTAGGTGGGCAGATGAGATTAAGAAGTTTGCGGGTATAAATTGGCAGCAGCAAGCACAGGACCGGGTTAACTGGCGGAACATGGGAGAGGCCTTTGTCCTGCAGTGGACGTAGTCAGGCTGATGAATAATAATAATAATAATAATAATAATAATAATAATAATAATAATAATAATAATAATAATAATAATAATAATAATAATAATAATAATAATAATAATAATAATAATAATAATAACGATGCTGATGTTGATGGTGATGATGGTGATATCTCGTGTTTTAGTTCAAAAACCACTATGAGGGACACCACAGTGCAGGGCTCCGGACACTTAGATCGTCCGTTGCCCTGACCACGCACAGTACACGGGCCATTAGCATTTCGCCTCCGTCTGAATGGCATCGCCTCGGCGACCTTCGGATCAGCAGCTGAGCTTCGTAACATCTGTCTCACCACGGCGAACAGGGTGCCAAAAAAGAAGGCATTGTGATATACGAGGTAGTTAGGTGAAACGAATTATGTGGTGGTGGAGCGCGCGCGATCAAACTCGCTCCAACATGCGTGAGTGAGTGAGTTTGATCGAACGCGCTCCACCATCATATACAATCTACTTCACTTGACTGTGCATCCACTTCACCTGACTGGTTTTGGGACGTTGAACCCCACACATCAATACTATCGACATCTACCAAGCGCTCCTCTATACGACATGTTGTGGAAATATATCTGGCTCTACCAACTGATGTTCCTCGATATGGAAGGCATCGGAATACTATCTGGCTCTACCTACAGTCTGCCTGTATGGGATGTACCGGAACACTATGCGGCTCTACCTAGTGGCCCTTTATATGTCATGTTGGCAGTCAGCGGCAAGGCGGGCCAGCGTCACTGAAACAGTTTCTTCATTCTTGGCAGGACACAGTGACAAGCCTGGGAGTTAATCGCTGTTTTCGTCAAGCGCTGACATCATAGACGCTCTTCGGCGCATGCGGCCCCCGAATCCCTAGACACGCCCGTTTTTGTATCTACATCACTGCAACCTGGTCCGCTTGGTGTCGGTCATTGTGTGCCGCTAGCAACGTACAAAAAGCCTGCGTTCTCGGCTTGGCATTGCAGTCCGCAGCAAGGCGGGCCAGCGTCACTGAAACATTTTCTTCATTCTTGGCAGGTGGGTCCCTAAACTTCACCTTGTATATAGTGATTTGGTTATTGCCGCTGACTGCACTGCGATGTCTTCCTTGTGTTCATCATGTACCAAGCCCGTCGAAGGCAAATTCCTGGTGTGCTCGACTTATAAAGCAAGCTTTCTCCTATAGGGAAAAACTGTTCCGCGATCACAGACAGCGCTTATATCAAAATGTCTACGGTTAAGCGTGAAACTTGGGCGTGCCAGATGTGCAAGTCTGGCATAGGTTCGGGTGATAGCGATGGTTCACTTGTTCCCCAGTTATCTACTGTTAATACCAAATCGGACCAGCTGACTAGCACTGCTGAGATGCTTGTGTCGAAAGTTGAGGAACTGCTCTCTTTCAAAGAAACCTGTGAAAAGATGGCGGGCACTGTGACAGAAATTCAAACGCCTATTGACTTCCTGTCGGAAAAATATGATTCCATGCTCTCTAATATGACTTGTAACCAAGCCGAAATCTCTCATTTAAGATAACAGGTGGAATATGTTTCCGTTACAGTTGCCCATCAAGCTGAAGCTCTTGACAGAACGACAGTGCAAATAAATGAACTAGAGCAATATGGCAGACGTTGTAACTTTTAAATCCATGGTATCCCTTCTAAATAAGGTGAAAACCTGAGGTCCTTCATTAGTGACTTAGCTGGACGTTTGAACCTATAGTAAACTTTCAAGATGCAATATGCAAGGTACATCGTTTGCCAACCCACTATAAATCGACACGCACACCGCCCATTCTTGTGCAAGTACAGAACACTTCAGTAAAAGAAAAATGGCTTCGAGCTCGAAATGGCCTTCATGATCTTGTCCAGTCCGATAACTTTCTTCGTTTGTTTACTAATGAAATCTTGACACAGATGAACCGAGAACTATTCGGATTGACCCGCACGAAAGGAAAAGAAAAAGGTTATAACTTCGTGTGGACGAGGGACGGAAAGGTGCTAGCAAAAAAAGCTGAAGGAGCACCTACCATTCGCATTGAAAAACTGTCAGATTTGGATAAGCTGGTCTAAACATGGCGGTTATGGAAAGTATCACCTGCACCGACTTCGCGAATGCAGCTAAATTCCTTTCTGGTGCCTCATCCGACGGCTTTAAAGTAGCGCATGTCAATATTCGTAGTCTTCGGAAACATTGGAATCAGTTCTGTGCCATCACTTCATCATCTCGCCTAACTTTCGGTGCTTTCGTCTTTACTGAAATCAACATTTCATCCAAACAATTCTCACAGTTTGCTCTGGCGGGTTACCAAGCCTTTTCATACACACGCCCAACAAGAAAAGGAAGAGGCATTGCCGTTTTTATAAGCAACAGATGGGCAGTTTCACAGCTATCCTTTCGCTTTACACAAGCCGAAGTGTTACCACTGCACTTGAACACGCCCGCTTTTTCGGTGACTCTCTTATCGGTGTACCGGCCGCCCAGTTTCAATACGCGCCTTTTCTTATCTGAACTTGAGTCCACACTATCATCCTTATCGATAGAAGAGCGTGTGTGCATCGTAGGAGACGTCAACATTGACCTTTTGCGTCCCACTGTAGGCCTCGTTGCTGATTATCTAGACAGCCTTTCTAAATGGGGCTTAGAGTGCGGAATAAATCAAGCGACTCGAGAGGAATTTTTGGCTGGAAAGCTTGTCGTGTCGTGCATTGACCACGTTTTCTTGCGTGCGCAGAACCTGCTCACAAAAATCGCAATAGTACAGACGAAGATAGCTGACCATTACTTTGTTTGCGGCTCAATCAGCTGTCCACATATGACGACGATGCCAACCGATACAAAAAAAAAAAAACTAATTTCGGTGCTAGATCCGAAAAAAATTTGATAGTCTGGTAGCTCATTATGACTGGAATTCTTTTTTGTCAAGAACATCTGCTAGTGATCTCTACGATAAAGTTGTAGAAGCGTTCATAAGTTTAAAAGAAAGTGCGACGCGAACAATACACATTAGACAACGTAAATTGGATAATAAATGGATGTCAACGCATTTACTCGCTGCAATAAAAGAAAAGGGCTTGCTTTGGACACAATGTAAGCGTTATCCTAACTGTTCCGACTTGCGAGCCAGATTTAAGCAAAGCAGAAACAAGGTTCATGCTATGATTCACTCGGCTAAACGAACCCATTTCCGAGCCAAATTTAAGGATGCCAGTAAGAGCAGCAAAGAAAACAAACAAACATGGGGGTTAATTAACACCTTTAGAGGCGCAAACAATCGCGTCAATACTTTGAATAACTCTTTTTCGAGTCAAGCCAATAACGCACAGAAGATTGCTGATGAATTTAACAACTTTTTCTCTCGAACAATTAAAAACACAAATTCCCATGCAGGTTCGTGCACTCTACGTCAGCTTGCGAGCCAAATTTAAGCAAAGCAGAAACAAGGTTCATGCTATGATTCGCTCGGCTAAACGAACCCATTTCCGAGCCAAATTTAAGGATGCCAGTAAGAGCAGCAAAAAAAAAACAAACAAACAAACATGGGGGTTAATTAACACCTTTAGAGGCGCAAACACTCGCGTCAATATTTTGAATAGCTCTTTTTCGAGTCAAGCCAATAACGCACAGGAGATTGCTGATGAATTTAACAACTTTTTCTCTCGAACAATTAAAAACACAAATTCCCATGCAGGCCCGTGCACTCTACATCACAGTGTTAGCGAATCGGCTTATCTACCTTGAATCTCACAAGAGTACTTACGATCTATCATTTTCAGTTTGAAGTGTAAAAAATCTGCTGGTATTGATGGTGTTTCAATAACTGACTTGCGCTGTACATTTGAATACACCCATGAAGTTCTGATAGCACTACTAAATCGCAGTATTTCTAGTGGAGAAATTCCCATAAACTTGAAAACATCAATAGTTATACCTCTACACAAAAGCGGTGCGCGTGATAAACTTGAAAATTATCGTCCGATATCAATTCTGCCTTCTATAGCACAAATACTGGAAAAAATTTTGTTGTTAACGATGACAAGCTTTCTCGATAGTCGCAACATTTTATCGCCTTGACAGTATGGTTTTCGACTGGAGAAAAGCACTCGGAGGCTATTGGAAGACTTCTCTGATCAGTTGAACGAGGCGTTCGATAACAACAAAGTTGCCTGTGCGCTCCTTCTTGACTGCAGCAAGGCTTTCGATAGTGTCCATCATATCTTGTTATTGGATAAACTTTTTCATTTAGGGTTTAGGGGTGCTTTCTGGTTTTTGTTGGCAAATTTCCTCCAAGGCAGGCGTCAACTTGTTTCCGTTGAACAATCTCACAGCGCGTTCCAAAGAATCAAAACCGGCGTTCCGCAGGGATCAATTCTTAGTCCGCTGCTATTCAGTATTTTTGTAAATGACCTTCACAGCGCGATACCGGTTTCTCTATATCAATACGCCGACGACACTGTGATCGTGACGACTGCAAACAACTTTTATGAGGCGATTACTCTTCAGTCAGCTGCCACTAAAGCCATGGATTGGTTTCGAGATAACCTTATTAATATAAATGTGTCTAAAACGAATCTAATCTGTCTCCATAATCCATTGAAGAAAGTAACCCTTGACTATCCTTTCATTTTGCATTGTTCTGACTGTTCATGCTGCTCTTGTAGGCCATTATAGTATTCATCTGTTGTGAAATACCTTGGCTTATATCATTGACATCTACCTTTCCTGGAATAGTCATCTCGCCTATGTTTGCAAAAGACTTCGCGCTGTGTCATGTCTATTATATAACATAAGATACTACATGCCGTTTTCAGTACGTGAGATGATAGCACACGCTTTAGGTTACAGTATACTGCGTTACGGAATAACCATTTACGAACACTGTGCTGTCTGATGGCACAATAGAATAAACAGAATATTGCGTTCAATTAAAAAAAATATATCTTACGACCTGAACATGAATTCTGAGAGAGACATTTTCAAAACGCTGTTTATGCCAAACTCCAATGATCTGTTAATTCAAGCGGTTGTTTTAAAATATTTCTGGTCCAAAGAGTTCCTGGTTCCTTATGATACTTCTCGTTCTTTAAGGCCCAAAGTACGTTACTGGAGGCCGCGGTGTTCAACAAAGTATGGAACTGGAATACGAGCCCATTATGTGGCCCAACTTATTTCAATGAACTACCCCCCAGCATTTTTCGCACAAAAACAAAATACAAAAATAAAAAAAACGGCTACGGCGTATCTGCCTACAATTGTAATGCATGTAGTGTGTTATTTCATATACACTCATTCGCAAGCATGACACTGCACAATCTTCTAGCGTGGTACTTTGCTTAAGAAACATTTGCTGTAATTCTGTTCTTTTTTCCTTTATACCTTTTCACTTTCAATTGCTGTAACTATTGTATAATGCTTGTAACTATAGCTTGTATGCCCTGTTGTTTCTAATCTTATATGCACGTTGTTTTTTGTCCTATCATTCCTCTTAGGCCATAAAATACGATGATGTAACTCGTCCGGTTTGTTTTGCTGCCTGCCAGGCTCTGCCACTCAGGCCACCAATTGGCTTTGGCAGGCCTAGTCACATGTACTGTTTTATTTGAAGAAATAAAAAGTATTATCATTATCATTATTATTATTATTATTATTATTATTATTATTATTATTATTATTATTATTATTATGTACCGGAACAATATCTGGCTTTATAGGCCTTGATTCAATTTCCATCTTCGCCGTGCACCCTCACCCTGACCTGCTGCTGTCGTGCTCCCTGCGCTCCGTTTGTGGCGACTATAGAGTTTCCTATATATACACTAGAGGGAACAATAGCGCTAGTGTCTATGATAACTGCAACACACGGTGCTTCAGCGAGCATGGGGATGAATGGGTAGTACATAGATTTGTCTAATCTTCGTACTTACGCTTCCGTGTGGCTTCGCGTGGCTTGGATTTGTTTTGTCACTAAAAAAACATGGCAGGTTTTCAGCTGTTGCACTTCACCACCTTAACCTTTTAAGCTCACGATTTAAAAACGGCTCATGAAGTTCGCAACCACCCGTTCTTTCATTCGAAACAAAACCAAAACACGGAAATAAAAAAGCCACAAGCGTGTACAAAGCCCGCAAGTACAAAGGCTAGGCATATGCTTGTACTACCCACCATTCCCATGGTCGCTGAACGATCGCAGCGCTAGCAGTTAATTTTGGGAAACTCTACGATGGTGACATCTTCGATAATCAAGGATGGAGGCTACTCTTGGTCAATATAATCACGAATGATTGGATATTTGAAAGTTGTCCGTTTCTGTGACAACGCCTCCCTCAACATCTTCACGGACTGTGGCTGATACCGTACGATGACTACGAAAAGAGCTTATATCGAGTAGAGATGGTCCTTACAACAGTTTAGCATCAGTGCAGCAAGTAGATGAAGTGAGAGGGCTGCCTAAGTAAAACCACAATCAGGAGTTGTTAGGACGACTACTGGAAAGTAAACCACAGTATAAGTAAACCACAATCGGGGGTGGTTAGGACGAGTACTGGAAACCAGGATGTAGCTTGGGACCAGAAGTGGGTAACAAAATTCGCGTGCGAGGCAACTTGCATAACAGAAGTTGTGTATTACCTCGATGTCACGTGGCAGGGTAGGGAAGAGATGTCAAGCGGATGACCACGTATACGACACGCCACATGGTCTTGTATACGCCAAATCATTGCCTTCATGCAATCTCAAATTGATGGCCGAGTTCTCTCCCGATTTCTTTTTCGCTTGTTGCAGGAGCTATCTAAGATGGGCTCTTTTGACACAAACGGGACCTATGCCCGTGGAATCGTGGACGAAGCGGTCTTGTCTCGAACCGAAGCCTTGCACGCCGTGGGTCGCTTCCTGTGGGAGAACCCGGAGATACGCTTCGAGGAGCACAAGGCGCACGACACGCTGTGCGCCTTCCTGGAGGGCGAGGGATTCGACGTACGCCGACACCACTTCCTGGACACGGCGTTCCGCGCGGAGTACGGGGGTAACTATATGCAATGCTCTATCATCGGCACAGCAAAACGCAGGCACATGTCGCATGCATAAACGTTCGATAAAGTTAGCGTCATCGAGAAACATCTTTCTAGTTAACACACTCAACAGCTTTGCGGTATTGATGCCGTTACGGGCTCAATGTTAGAAAAAATACTGACACGATTTGAACACATCGCAAAAAGTTTGTTTCCTTGGTATGCAGTATCAACGCTATCCACACACTTGAGACGGACAACACGTACAAAGTGTTTTATTTTGAAGATTTGTTGATGAGAATCTGCAAGCTGGTTCCACGGCAGGGGACATTATCCCGAAGAGTCGATACATTTTCTGAGTTGGCGAGCTCTGCGTCCTGCGCGCAGCCTAAATCGCAGAAATCACTGTCAGGGTCACTGTACGACAGTTCAACCATCGTTGTTACCTCCACCACGAGCAGATGACATATTTGCCATTCGAACGTCACCATGATATATATTCATGGGACCTGCTGTCACGCGTCATGGAGGAGACGCCCCCATGATATCGAAACCGAAAGAAAGGGCAAAAACTATATTTGATGCGTTACCAAGCACACCCGTTTTAGGTTTCTCGACACCAGCACTTTCATTTAAAGCAACAATTAAAAAAATAAATTTTCGTTGGTACTCCTTTAACGCTCGTTAATGTCAAGGCTCGCCACACATGAAATGGTAACGATCGTTGCATTATCGATTGCATTAAATAATAATGCAAATAATAATAGTTCAAAAATTACCCGTCAACTTGGATGATCGATCACCCTCTGAATGCGACTAACTTAAGCGAGCCGCACATTATATTAACGGCCTCTTGCTTACTCACGGCACCACCGCCTTATATACACTTTTCAAAACAAGACACGTTTTCTTAACGTAGGCTGCACTTCCCGGTAGGCTGGGAGCTTGTCCCTCTTTATAGAAAATGGATCACACTCCGTTGCTCCGCCATGGACCTGTGAAGCATAACTGTTATCTTGAATGACTGACAGAAGGAATGTGTCATATAGGTACGTGCTGAAAAGGCTGAGCCTTTCCAAAGCTCCGCCGTTGTGAACGAATATGTTTACTTTCTGTTTCGAGTCATATTGTGGCTTCAGACAGGAGCAAAGACATTCCGATTCGTTACTTTAGCTTCACTACATCTCTGAGGCCAGATAACTATAGCTTGTCTACCCACGGAAGTATTTTGTGCGATTCTTCCATGACGAGACATAAAGAGAGAGAGAATAAAAATATTTGCCCCCACCTACCCGAAGAGAATCGCGAGCAAATACGAATGCATTTCTTGCGCCGAGAGTACATGGCGTAGTAATTTTAAAGGCATAAATTGATGACGAGGCGAGGATTTGTACCGTAACCATTTATTTACACATTCATAGGCCAGCGAAAGGTCGAGAGGGCACGCGCTTCACTCCATTCATATATACGTGCCACGGCCGCTGCATGAAAAGCGCACGTACGAGCGAGCGGGCGGGAGAGTGGGGCGCAGGGAGGAGAGAGAGTGATCGTTGAGAGAAGTAGCGGCGAAGCGCTGCACCTACTCTCTCCTTCACTCTCATAGGCACTGGGCCGTGCTCCCGACCGGGCTGCAGAAATTGGGTGCCTTTCTCCTCTTATAACCACTACCACCACCACTCTCACACGCAGGAGCTCCACTGAGCTTCCGCGATGCGAGTGCCTTCACACGCCAGAGCGCGCTCCTCCTCTCCACTCGCTCTCCGCTACACTAAGTGGTTATGAAAAAGAAAAGAGAAAAGTGCCGCGCGTAACTTTGTTTGTATGTAACTGTCTGTATATAACCTCAACAGGGGGGCACAAGGATAGGGCAGTGGGAATAAAAGGGATACGTAAAGAAAAGGCAAGAGAAAAAAAAAAGGTAGGACCCATTCCCTCCGCCTTTCCCAGCACGCGCCCGAACCACCTCCGTCCGCACCACCAGCTCCGGTTGCTATAGGGGCGAGGATAAGCGCGCTCGGCCACAGTTGTTGCTATGGGATAGGGAGTGAGAGCGGAGAGATAACACCTGAAGGTGCGCGGACACCGACAGACTCCTGACATGCCCCAACTAACAAATGCCTTCGCATTGAAAAAAAACACGCAGACGCCCGGACTTCAAAAAAATTACAGTGACAGTTCGAGAAACTCCGGAAGCGTACAGCACTCGAACTTCCGTTGCTATTGGTTTCAACTTTAAGTTATTGACACCTCTTTATGAACGTGCTACCAAAGTGCCAGGGGAACTAGTGGCACAGTGAGAAATGGAATATTTTACTGTTACTGAAGCTCTACGTACATACACCTTTGCACAACAGGAAACACAAGAACTTGAGCTGTGAGGTGCATACAGCCATTTTTAATGTCTAATGAAAACATAGTCACTGGCGAATCACCATAATGGTACGAATGTGCCTACGCGACATGTGCACTTATTCTTTCATGTTCCTATGCAGTGGTTCAATCACTGCGAGCAAGCGTTAATGTGACGTGTATCACGGAACAACGCAGCGTGATAACAATCCAGTCCACTGTACAACTGGTCCTAGAAGATAAGCCACATACAAGATGTCCCTATATATAGTGGACACCTTTAAAATAGATGTGCTATCAGAGGCTCCTGTCTTTTTAGGACATGAAAGCTACGTCGAGGCATAAATACTTTGCCGCACGTAAAGTGACATCGATGTGGCCAATTAACAGAAGCTAGCTCATTAACTTTTGACAATATTGACCCGAGGGCAACTATTTATATGGTAATGTTCTAGCCGAGGGTTTCGTGGTAAACTCAGTTTTTTTAAAAGTCACAAAAGTCGCACATAGATTTAGATATCCATAACAAGTTTTGATAGACATATCAAAATGGACCACGCCTGAAGCATTAGAAACGCGGTGACTGTTGCGTCAGACAGGAATTTTCCGGGCCAAGAAAATGATGAACTTTGAACCGAAGTGCGTCAAAGCAGAACCTGCTGTACGCCAGTAGTCTGCAAATAGACAAGCAGCTCTCTCATTCTTGGTGTGTGATATTCGGTGCTGTGTACAAGGACAAAATCCCCACCTCCCCGAAGGGAATCGTGAGAAAATACGAAGGCATTTCTTGGCCCGAGAGAGGGTACCGTTGCCGTCAGAAATTTACCTTCACCGATTTCTGCCATCGCTCTGAGAGGCGCCGAGCCAGCAAATGGTCGAGGGTGAGAAGCAAGCGGACGGGAGAGTGGGGAGCCAGCGTTCTCAGCTCGGCGTTGCTGTTTCACAGCGGCGTCTCCAGCACACATTTCCGGATATTCTTGAGAGGAGCCCAGCCCGCGAGAAGAGATTCTCGAAATAAAGGAGGGTGAAGAGTGGGGTTAAGTGACGCAGAAACTGTCTCTCAAGCGAGAAAACCACAACCGCGACACTTGGACGAGAAGGGGGAAAAGGGTAGGGAAGAATTAGAGGGGAGTGAGAGGCATGGGTGTTGTGGGGGAGGGTAGTATAACAAGATTTGTAGCTAACACACATGGTCGAGAGTGAGGCGCGAGCGTATGGGAGAGTGGGGTGCAGGGAGGAGAGAGCGAATGGCGAGAGAAGGAGCGGAGAAGCGCTGCGCCGACGCTCTCTCACACCACATGCCGCGCTTGCTAGGGGCGACGGTATGCGTGCGCGCTCGCAGCTGTTGCAATGAAAGGAGTGAGAGCGGAGAGATAACACCTGCCTGCGCGCGGACACCGCCGCGGACAAGGCCGGATGCCTGACATAGCCCGACTGAGAAATGCATTCGCATTTGAAAAAAGCAGTGTCCACCTTTTCTTTCCCTGTACAGCGTACAACTTAGCAGCAGCCATTACGGCGTTTTTCGCTGCAGGCAGGAGGAATGAATAGTTAGAAATCGATAAGCGGGGCACATTGAATGCAAAAAAAAACAAGGTGTCCAATTGTGTAGATTAGAGCACTTGCTGTTTTTCTTTTAACCAAATTCTGCTTCGATGAGGCTTGCTTCAAATTTCGTCACATCCTTGACACGGGAAGTTATGTGCTGACGTAATAGAGTGGCCGCGTTTGCTACGAGTCAGACGTGGTCAGCTGGTTGTCATTAAAATTCGACAATGAATATATCAAATTACTAGCAACTTTCATAGTTTCTAAAAGAATGCGCATGCCACAGATTTTCACTTACTGCAACTTTTCATCACGAGCAGCTTCTACTAATAGAATTACAGGTTACTGAGTTTTTGTAATTAGTAACTTCTATGACAAATTATTTGTGGTAAAATACTTCTCCCTCGACGAGGTGTTCGCATGCGAGACAGACATGGGCGTAATCGTCATATGATGGTTTCAAAGGATTTGCGTTGTCAAAAAACTAACAAAATTATGAACCATCTCCCCGAAGATAACCCTGATGGAATGCGGAGCAGCAGTGGTGCGCACGGCGTTGACCCGGTTGAAATGGGCGTCGACGCGGGTGCTGGAAGAACGGTTGAAACGCGATGTAGCGTTTAACAGAGTAAACTTGTTTGAAACACAGACACGGAAGGCGGGTTGCGTTTCGTGTAAGTTTCATCGCAGATAAAGAGCCGAAAAAGTGTTTCCACTCGACGTGCGGTCGTTCGTTGCGTGTGGTGGAGAGGGTGAAGCGAGAGGAGTGTGTTGCGAGCGGGCAGAGGAGCCGGAAGCTGCGGGTGCTGCGGCGAGCGGGCAGTGAGGCGCTGGCAGTGGGTGAAGGAGAGAGTGACGTCAGTGCGCACTTGCTAGGGAAGCGTGCGAAGCGAGCGTGACGTGAATGCGTAGCTGCGGCGTGACCTACTTGGCACTGTTCTAACACTCGCGGTGAGGGAAAGGCTGCGCGTTCGTACGGACGCACGTATACGTACGGTGTTACACACGTGAATCAAAAAGCTGCATCGCACCTAAAACATCCTGTATATATCTTAAGGTATGGTTGAACTAGGACTACCGCTGGATGCCAACGTTTCGAGAGGTGGACTTGTCTTGGTCAGGCACGAAACAGCCTTTCTCAGCTGCTGCCGGTGAAGATAAGTCCACTTGTCGAAACGATGGCCTCAGCGAAATTTTTTTACCGACATTTTCTTCTAACTATTAAGCCTCTGTCGTCACGAGCAAATCTGTCTTGTTCGGCTTCCGTTGACAGGCTTTGCATCTGAGGCATCTTATGGCGACAGCAATACTATAGACGCTCCAGGTGCATTTGCGCCGTCGCCGTGAGCTTCACTGAGCTTCCGTAATAATTCCAAGGGCGATAGCGCATCCCCACGCGTTGTAGCTTCTATGTGCGAGTGAAAGCGTGTGTGAGTATCCTACTATTGCGGCTTAAGCGAAGAGGTGATACACCGGCCGTTTTTATTTGCGCCAAAGGCTCATTGAAACCAGGCAGGGCGATGGGAGAGACGGGAGAGGGCTGCGTAGCTTCAGCAGAAACTGCGTACTTTGAACGGCCAGGCGTGTTCGTGCGTACCTTGTCTTGAAAGGAATCGACGACCCACCCATACCTTTGTCCGTCCTGCTTTTTCATTATTGAATTTGCGTTGAAATGGCAGACAGTATGGATATCGCTTCGCTGACTGCAGCGGCTGCGCTTCCTTACGCCAGCGTTTTGTGGATCTACGGCACGTCGTATATGGAGGAGTTGGGCCTTACTTCGTGTAATATTCCTATTTGTTGCTCTCGCATTCATTGCTTCACCCTTGCGAAACCGTTACTTGTTTTATGTAGGTTTGCTGTGTGGGACTCTGTCACAACGTCATAGCAACTGGCCACTCATGTAAAACATGCGCAGAGGGCTCCCCTGTGGTGGCGCTGCTGTGCGAGTACGATGCCTTGCCCGGCCTTGGACACGCTTGCGGGCACAACCTGATTGCCGAGAGCGCTATCGCCGCTGCGGTCGCAGCAAAGGAGCTTATCGTTCGTAAGAACAAGTTGAGCGACGTCCCCTTTAAGGGGAAGGTGAGCACCGATCTAAGATTTTGAAAGCGATTTTTTTCCTTGAGGTACTACTCTTGAAGTGCTGGCCATAAATTGTAATTACGAGTGCAACAATTTGCTCGCGTTAGCGATTGCGTGGTTTTTTATACAAGGTGTGATAATGAGTCTTTTGTTTCTTTGTCCTTGTCTTTCTACATTAAATCGTTTTATGACGGGGTCCACCACATTTTACGTAATTCCGTCATGAATATGACGTAACATATGTACAGAGATTGCTAAAAAAACTACATGAAAAGGTCCCGTCGCCAGGAGTCAAACTTACGACCCCACGCTCCGCAACGCGTGGTGCGAACGGACTCAGCCGCAAAGCGTACGTTAATTAGCTAGCTAACAGTGAGCTATATATATACTACACCATTTGTTGTCTTCACCAGCGAGATGGCACAAAGGGTGCGAAGGGCGCGCTTTAAAAGTCGTCGTCACGCACGATGCGATGCTCGCGTGCGCTTATGTCGTGATGGGCGGTCTGTACTTCTTCAGCTTTCACCGCAAGAGAGCGTTGAAGTTACAGGGCACGGAGGTCACTTCGCTCGCTCCGGTTATGGTCCACCGTACTCCGGTGGCCGCGCTTGCTAAAAGAGCACGCTGCTTACACAAAAAGTAGCAACTGTGACAGTTGTTAGTTCGCACTCGCCCTGTGTATACTTGTGCATTCGTTCCGTGCGACTTTCTTTGTTTTGGAGCAGAGCGCTTTAAGTATCGGGCTGTGACACTGTTTGCGCTCGTCCTATGTTGGTTCCATTCGTGCGTTCTTTCTGCTTGAGAAACGTGCTGCAAGTTCTGAATGGCTACGAGTGGCTATAGCCATTTCTCGCGTGACATTACCTTCGACCTTGTGGCGAAACAATGCTCAATAAACACTCGGCTATCTCTTTGAAAAGACGTTACATTCTTATGTTATACCGATCTTTATGGCAAAAGGAACAGTGTAGTTTTTTGGAAAGTCATGAACTTTGTGACGTCATGATAGGCCGAATGTGTGACGTATACATGTGCTGAAGCACATAAATTTTGATAACTGGGTTTAGGATTTAGGAGAGGGAAACATGATGCGTGGTCTCTGAAAAGTAATGAAGTACTCTGAGCGCTCTTTAGCTATGCTTAATTGACTCTACTGTCGTTGTTAGTTCAGCGGACTAGTCAACTTCACTAATAAGTACGTTAATTAAGTAGGATTTCTGTGAATGCACTTTCTATGACCATAACTAAAGGTGAATAACTTGTCTTGATTATGTCTTGATTCCTTCAAAAGTATAATTACGTGATCGGTGTTGGGCGAGCAGATTTTCAATCAGCGTCACTGTTTGGGCGGTGGCGGCCTCAGATCATCAGTGTCTGCTTATAGCGTTCAATATTCTGCACTTTTACGCCTTTATGTCACTTAAGCTTTCCTCCTCTATATCTTTTTTTGCTTCTTTTTTTGGAATTGATACGTCCGCCCGGCAATCGTCACCTCCGGCCTCTCAGATAGTAGTGCTGGGCACACCCGCCGAAGAAGGCGGCATGGGCAAAGATCTGTTGCTGCGTGCTGGCGCAATGGACGACATCGACGCTGCGCTCATGGCGCACCCCGAAAACAGGTCCGTCCTAAGGATGCGATTGTCGTCCAGAAGTGGGGTAAGTACCACGTTATTGGGCAATACTGTTCACAAAACAGCTTAATTAAATATTTTTCTTGGGGTTTCCCGTGTCACAACCATTATACATGATTGAGGAGCACCCAGGTCAGAGATCTGGATTAATTTGACAGTCTGTTTTTTTTTTTTGTTTGCGTGCGCCAACGTGTAAGTACATGAATGTTCTTGAATTTCGACTTATCGTAAACGCAGCCGCTGTGGCCGGAAATCGGACTGGCGTTAGGGTGGCCAGAAGGGACGTACTAGAACTCAGCAGCGTGGCACCTTATACCTATAGGGTTGCCGGATTTGGCTACTTTACGCCAGATTGGCTACGTTGCAAAGGCCACGGGGACAGCAAAAAATGACGTTGGCTACTTTATGGCTATTCTTTTGGCAGGGGTGTAAACAGATAATGTACGCGAAAACCAAGCGCAGCCATAGAAAAAAAAGTGTTTAAGGGTTCATTCACACTGCCGGCTGCGGCTCCTTATAGGTACAATCGCATTTTTTTGTACTGCCTTGGTTTCCACATTATTAATGGAACTCATACAGGTTAGGCGGCGCTGTAACGTGACTGGCGCGGGACTTGCTCAGGCTTTCTAGCCGCTATCCGCCTCACGCGCTAATGCCCTGAGCTGTATAGGTGGCGAATTTGGCGAAAAGTGGATGCAGTCGGCTCATGGAAGCCTTGCGCAGAGCGCATGCATCTCGCTATTTTTGCACTCAGTTTTCATTCCGGTTTATTATTTTCACTGCCGGCGCTGCTGCACTGGTCAGCCATGACGTTTCTTTATCGACTGTTCTGTTTCATTGTTTTTTTTAATGACAGGCCAGTTTTCATCGCTGTTTGCACGCGCGATGTACTGCATGAGTTTCTTGCGTGAATGCATTTGAGCTGCTGTTTGCGTGGTACGTTAACACAAACCAAATAAGAAAAGATGTGCATGCGAAAGGCCCAGCCGCTCTTGTACGGCATTTTCCTAGTATGCCGGCACTCGCATCCTCAAGTTGAGGACGTGAGTGCCGGCATACTAGCAATAGAAGTCTGGATCAAAATATAAACTTACCGGAATGCATCAGGTCAGCTCATCTTGTTTTACTCTATTTTGGTGTGATAACCATTGCTGTGATGCATATGCGCGCAGCCGCTGTGGCCTGAAATTAGACCGGCGTTAGGGTGGCCAGGACGGGCGTTCTGGAGCTCAGCAGCATGGCACCTTACCTAGGGTTGCCAGATTTGGCTACTTTACGTCAGATTGGCTACAATGCATTTTTTTAAGAGTCAGGTTGTGGTGATAATTCAACGAAACTGAAATCATGTTTGGTTATTTTTTGGCTCAAGAAAAACAAAAAACAAACGGCTGCCGGTTGGCTACTGTTCTGGCTATTTTGGTTAGTTTTGCGGCTTTTTTTTTTCTTCTAGAGGACGTGGCAACCCTGCGACGCGCAATTTCAGAGGCCAATGGCTATACAGACGATGTAACGGGTACTTGAACTTGAACGCATACAAACCGTGCGGTGCGCTTTGCCAGTGACAATTACAATTTTAACTCCAGTGTTAGATGCATTAAAAATAACTTAGGATGTAAGCCTCTTGAGCAGCGCAGGAAATTCTCGCGATTAAAGTTTTTCCATTCTATATTCTGTGATGAAATCCGCATCAACAAGAGTTTATACATGATGAGCCCACACTACGTATCACGTAGAAACGATCACGAAGATAAAAAATCCGTGACTTCAGATGTCGTACTGGTGCCTTTGCAAAATATTTTTTTTTCTATTTTACTATTTGCGAATGGGATAAATTGGATATGTGTGTTTTTGGTCTTGCAGCTGAAGTTGTTTGTTCGTCGGTAGAAGATTTGTGCTTTTTTGTGAATGTGCTGGAGCTGCTACGCAAATGTATGCCATTTTCGTCGGCGCAAACGTGCGCTTTGTTCGACTGTAATACTGTTTTTTTCCCTCACCCCCTTACAATAATGCCGACTTGGGCAATGTAGGCTGCACTAATAAATAAATAAAAGAAAATAAGTAAACCGTAGGAATGGTAACTTTCCAGGCTTCTGTTGAGTTTCGGTAACGGGAAGAAGCCTTTCGTGGCTCACATCAAGAGTGCATTAAGGCCGCGTAAGCCCAGATGTAAGCCGTACAGATTTTAAAGCGAGGAGCACTTTAGGGACCCGGGTAGTCATATGCTGTCGTCACTTGGCACGTAAAGCAGGCAAACTCGAGTATAAAACTAGAAAAAAAGGAAGTATTCGTAAAATAGAAAGACAAAAAGAAAGGAAAACAGAAATAGAAAAAGACAAAAGAAACAGCAAAAGGTAAAAAGAAAGAAAGGTAGGAGAAAGAAAGCTGAAGAGAAACAAATATGGCTGCCCAGCTCCGCACGCTCTTCCGGCTCGGCAGCGCTAATGCGAAGGTGCCTCATTCTGTTTCTTGTTACCAAAGCTCAAAAGAAGCTGCATTGCATCTTTAGGGCATCTCATAAGCACACTGTAAAAAGTCTGTCTTCTTCACTGTTCGAAAATTTCAAATTGAGGTGGTACAATTTCAATGCGAACTTCTTAGACGGTCAGTATTAATTTTATGGATTTTTCAAAAAAAGTGTTACCAATTTGACCAATACACGTGACCAATTTTATAAAGAATTTGTACGTTTATTGAACAATCTCGCCAGGTGAGTGGAAGCCACTGATGTAGTATTCTATATGAGAGTACGCTGGTGTATCAAACGCAGTCGTCGTGCTTGTGTAGGTGACCATGGTGTTCGACAGCGTCGACGGTCCGGACAGCGGGGATCAACCCAGCGCAATGGACGCCGCTGTGCTGGCTTATAGCAATATGACACTGTTGAGGGCACGTATGGATCCCGACAGCCGAATGCATGGTAAGTGTGCCGACCGGTCGCAGGGAATGAAACACTTGTATAGCTTGGAGCCCCTCCTTTCGTCAGCGCGCACAGTCTTCGTTGGCACCGCACAATATTTGATTGGTGTGGTTGCTGCAAAACTGGTATACTGACATCAGTAGCTTCCGTGCCGTGTACATGTATCCACGAATAGACGGGTTTTTGCGGAAAGCTATTTTTATCCCACCGCATCCCGCAGTGGACCTCATGGGCACATATATTACGATTTTTTTGAACAGTAATCCACCATAGCTTGGACCTTGCACATACGTTTTACGTTGATGCATCTGTGTTAGCAATATGCAGACACAAGGAGCTCACAGACGTCATCTACAAGTCAGTGCAAAACACTGCCTCCGAGTCTACAACTACACCAACCAATACGTAGTAGGCAAAAAGGTTCAACTTTTAATAAACGAAAGTGTTTTATGTCGAAATTCCCCCAGACATTGCTGATGTATTTCCGTCACGAAAATGCGTTGGCAAAATGCACGTGATCGAACTAGACCAAGAAGTTCAAGTTCTACTGACAGGAGTCAAACCCACGACCTCGTGGTCTCTTATGATTGATGGCGGGCGCTTGAGCAACTGCGCCAGCGTGGAACTTTTCTTTCTTATTAAAGCTAGTGTCGAACTCGTGAAGGAGCCGCCACAAAGACGCGTTTTATCCCTCACCCTCTCCACTTGCAGTGCTCTTGGTTCACGGGGTGGTGTTGCGTCTCGAAGAGATTGAGCTAGGTAATTTGTGGCTCCCTGAGATTAGCTCCTGCAACGCGCTGTCGCTCGGACCGTCCGCTTTAGCGCGTTTCCTCAAAAAAAAAAAAAAAGTGTAACTTCGTCAACGCCTTAACACACCGCGAGGCGGCACCTTTAGCCCAAGCGTCGTGGGAAGCCTACATGACCGCTCATGTAGGCTCACTAAAGCGTTACTCACAGCATGCATACTAAAAAAGTGGGGGATTCTTAAGCCTTTTCCTTTAAGAGTTGAACGCGATCGCAAAATCCGGCCCCTAGTGCTCCCTTCAACCGCGAAGTGCATACTCCCGCATACACCCTCGTGGTCGAGCTCCAGTTGACACAGATGCTGTGTGAAGTGTAGCAGATAAGGCAGTGTGGGTAGCGCTCACAGTTGCTCGTGCTTGAACGTCAGAATCATTCTGGATCGTTAGTTGTGGGACAATATTTGACATGATCGAATGTCCCACAGGTACTCATTGAAGAGCAAGACTGTGCAGTGTGGCCACTTCCCTCTGCTGGAACAGCACTCTTCTGTAGTCAAGACACGTTTTTCACAATGTCTCACAGATAGCACACAGACACACGCACACGCGCGCGCGTGAATGGTACATGCCGGTTTTTGATCTAAAGCAAGAGTCGCATGGCCTCCAATATAGACGCTGCGCACTCTCCATCACGGAGGCCGTAATGAGTCTCGCAATGCCTCTCAGATGGCAGCACAACATCTAGCGTTTGCTGTTTGCTTGATCAACGACTCTAGAAAGGCATGCTATGTTTTCCGCTAGATGGACATAGTTGTACATTTTGAGAGCTGTTTTAAAGTTCCTTTGTGTTTTTAGTGGCGATGGCTGCACTATCCCGGTCTTTTTCGACGTAGTTTGATGGCCTCCCAAATGCGCCTACAAATTGCCGAATGAGCTCGTTTTCGTCGTGACACCTGTCGAAAAAAATTCGTTATGGCGACTCCTTCCACTACATGGCATTTATGTAGTGTTTTTTTCCCGAAGCAGTTGCAAGTAACATCATGGGTTTGTGGTAGGACACTTGCTTGCCATGCGAACGACCCGGGTTCGATCTTCAATGAGACCGAAAATTTTAATGATTGTTTTATTTGCTCCTTTCTCGATTTTTCACTCATGGACGATCTTTCACGCACAAC